>NC_046661.1:105803325-105809584 GCF_010883055.1 Belonocnema kinseyi | reverse complement strand
ATCCACCACTATTACACAATTATATTTAATTATTTATAAAAATTTATAGCAACAAATAAAGTTCATTTTTCTATGTCCAATACTCAATCTCAAACGTGACGAGAGTTGTATTCTCGAACTACTTACTTTCAATAAATTTTCGGGATACTTAGCATTTGCATAAGCAACTTTATATTTAGCCTAAGTTGTTTTGAAATCAGCATGAACAGATTCTTTGCACTGCTCACTAAAGAATCCAAGGGTTTTGCCTATTCTGCCACAGAAATGTGATACATGAAAAAACACTGCATGAACTTTTGGTGTAATAGATATCACCAAGTTACAGTAGCGTTATTGAAATGCAAAAATATTTTTTTCAAAGTTTTCTTTTAAATCTTGAGAAAAACCAGAATCTAAAGTAGCTCGAAATGCATAGGTGCATAGCTTAGCGGCGTCGTCCTTTAATAAGAAAGGCCAAAAATTTCGGGGATGGAGGGTTTAAATGCACTAAAACCCTCCCCTGGATCCGCCACTGTACTTAAGGCGTTTGATACAACAAAAAGTACGTGAAATATCCATTTTAGTTAACAGCATTTTACAAGAATTGTCCGCAACTGCAGGGCTTCCATTAAAACATTCACGACTGACATTGCATTCTTTAGCCCACCTAATGTGAAAATCGGTGGATGAATACTGCTTTCGTAATTTTTAGCATCTTTCTTTTTACTTCCATTTTTTTCGAAAGCAGAGCTGTTTCTTATACAATCACCAAGAACTCTATGCTCTCCACATTCGTTTAACTGATCTTCCGACGGTGGCGGCGCTAGCAGGACGTCCACTTAGCGCCCCCACCTACAAAACCTCACTAAAAATAATTATAATGCGATAAACGATAAGTGGAGATGTTTTGCTTTTCTTTTGCTCTATGATGACATATATAGCGTTTCCAAACAGCTACCCCTAAGTCTTACACAACAACCCCGTGTGATCAAAAACGTTTTCAAAATGGGAAAACTACCTTCAACAATGTAAAAATATTTTAGGGCTTCAAATTAATCACATGACACTTGAAAATTTCGCTCTCTTTATAATTTCCCCAAAAGTACCCTTGCACGTGAACATATGCAGCAGAAAATTTATATGTATGAAAAAGCATTAAAAATAATCAAACTTAGAAGGAACTGTTAGTTGATATTTTTGTCATTTTTTTTGCTCGACGATAATGTATAATACGTTCTCCAAAAACTACCCTTATGTCATACATACTCACCCCTCGTAACCAAAAACGTTATAAAAGTTAAAAAACCACCTTTGAACAATATAAAAGTGATTTAGGACCCAAAATTAATAAGATGAAACTTGCAAATTTGCCTCTCATTATAATATTCTCAAAAGTACCCTTCCACGTGAACGTATGCAACAGACCGTATATATGTATGAAAAAAACATTAAAAACAATCTAACTTAGAAAACACTGTTAGTTGATATTTTATGCTACTTTCTTGCTCTTTGATAATAGATAATACGTTCCCCGAAAACTACCCCAAGTCATACCTACCTACCCCTCGTAATCGAAAACGGTTCAAAAGATTGAAAACTACCTTGAACAATGTTAACATGAATTAGAATAAAAAATTAATTTTATGACACTTTAAAACTTTCCCCTCTATCAAATTATCCCAAAAAACTACCCTTCCACTTGAGCGTATGCAGCGTAACATATATATGTATGAAAAAAACATAAAAATTAATCAAACTTAGAAAGCACTGCTAGTCGATATTTTTTTCTCCTTTTTTGCTCTCTGATAATATATAATACGTTACCCAAAAACTACCCCTTAGTCATACATGCCCTCCTCTCATCAACCAAAACGTTTTACAAGTTGGAAAACCACCCTGAACAATGTAACAATGATTTACAACTCCAATGGATTACATCTTCCAGCGGAAGATGTTCTGTTGCATACGTTCACATGGAAGGGTGGTTTTGGAAATATTCTAATGAGAGGGAAATTTTGAAGTGTCATGTAATTAATTTGGCATTCTAAATCATTTTTACATTGTTCAAGGTGGTTTTCCAACTTTTAAAACGTTTTTGATGACACGGGGAGGGTATGTATGACTTTGAGATAGTTTTTAGGGAACATATTATATATTATCAAAGAGCAAAAAAAGAGCAAAAAAATATCAAATAAGAGTTTCTTCTAAGTTTGACTATTTTTAATGATCTTTTCATACATTTATATATGTTCTGCTGCACACGTTAACGTGCAAGGGTAGTTTTTCGGAAATTATAATGAGAGGCAAATTTTTAAGTAGCATGTCATTAATTTGGAGTTCTTAAACATTTTTTCATTGTTCAAGGTGATTTCACGACATTTAAAACGTTTTTTAGCACGAGGGGTGAGTATGTATGACATAGAGGTAGTTTTAGGGGAACGTAATATATACTATCAGAGACCTCTCAGAGTACGCAGCCTTAGCCTTTCATGCAGGGCTGTACAAGGATGGACGAACCCCTTTTCCTAGATTCTCGTGGGAACAACAATGACAACACCAAACATAGTTGTAGTAAGTGCGGTTCAAAACAACAGAACGCGCAGGGCTCCCGACAATTGGCCGGCCAACAATGCCGACCAATCTAGAGCTGGGGGAGCCAATGAAAATGGATTCAATGCGATGGATCGGCGGGATCTCTTGACCTTTGGGTGGACGAAGCGACTGAATCACGACTTGCTAGAGTGCTACGATGGGAGTGTGGCCCCTGAACGAAGTTACATGGCTCAACTGCATGCTCTGTGGTGCGAGAAACACCCGGAGCTATCGCACTTTTCGCATCAACGTCTGTGAAATCATGCTGACCTACTCCGAAAAAGGGGCTATGTAAGCGGAACGCCTACTCTACCACAGCTAAAACAAGCCGGCAACAGAGAAAGTGAGGCGACAATAAGACCAACCCGCGGACAGGCATCCAACAGAGTAAGAGCGACGCTTTACGACCCGGAGAAACATCAACACCAAGGTTTCTCTCAAGCCTAAAGATCTGGCTGAGATGGATGACGAGCTTCGTGGACATTTTCCCGGAGAATCCGACCTCTGGGCTATCAATTATTGTGTGTATATTGCAGAGAGAGCTTTGGCCGATGCGAACCGTAAAACAAAACCAACGGTTGATCATAAGACCAAAAGACGAATGCATCAACTTGTCATAAAGATAGGCTGGGCAAGAGAGTACGGGTCCCGCATTCAGTGTGTGATTGAGTACATCACATCTGACAGGAATTTTACCGACAAGGTTCGAAAGTTCGCGCACGAACTCCGGACCCGTTATCACACATTTAACAAGTCAATGCTGCTGACCATCAGGCAGCATATTGTTGAGAGAATACGGATAATATCTAACGCTAAGAGAAGTCTATAGCGGAGGGAGAGGTGGGTCAGAGAAAATCAGCAGTTTCTCTCTGATCCATACTGACTCTTCCAAGACCCTCCAGTTACTGTCGAACACCCACCCAAACCAGAGTAGGTCGAAGAATTTTGGAGAGAAGCCTACGAAGTGCAACATAAACTGGAAGAAGACTCAGAAAATATAAATAGCTTCAAGGAGTTATGAGTTGCCCTCATAACACCTGATAAAGGATGCCCACCCATCACTACCGAGGAGGTGAAAAAAGTATTAAGAGGGATGAAAAACTATTCCGCACCGAGACCAGATTGTATAAAACCTTCTAGTGGAAGAAGTTTTCTTCAATCCATCAGCATTTGGCCCGTATTTTCACCTCATATTTGAAGTCGGAAGAGCCGATTCCGGAGTGATTGGTGGAAGGGCGCACAATACTCCTACCAAAAATAGGCAACTTAGCTGACTCGAAGAATTACAGGCCAATAAGTTGTCTGAATACACTTTATAAGATATTCACCGCTATCCTAAATGATAGGATTGTTCGGCCAATTAAACTGTGCGGCAATAAATATATGAACAACGAGGCTCAAAGAAAGGCGTAGCCGGATGTTGGGAGAACCTGCTCATCGATTGATGTGTCTGCGAAGATGCAGCATCCTACCAGCGTGACCTATCGATGGCCTGGATTGATTATCGAAAGCTTTCGATTCGACCTCTCATAGACTTATCATCTGTCTTTTGGAAATCTTGAAGGTTCATCCGCAAATAGTTAGGTACATAGAGAGATTGATGCCGCTTTAGAAAACCAGATTTACGATCTCATTTGGAAAAAATCGTATGCCATTCCGACGGGTACTTGTGCGGCAAACCTCCAGATCGAAAGTACAAGGTCACTCATGTATTTTACATGGACGATCTTAAGATCTATGCTAAAATCAAAGAGCAACTAAATCTAGCTCTAGGGATTGTCGAACGATATACTAAGGGAATTGGAATGGAATTTGGGTCAGACAAATGCGCCAAGGTTTATTTGAAGCGAGGAAAACTTAATGGCATCCCTGATGATCCTGAGCTCGTTGATAGAAGCGCTATACAACACTTTTGCGCTGGAGAGACTTATACATACGTGGGCGTGCCACAGAGCCGCATTCAGGATGTGACATATATAAAGGATACTCTCCGAAACAGATACAAACATCTCATCCGACAGATTTAATCTTCCAAACTGTCGGCGAGGAACAAAGTATATGCAACGAACATGCTTGCCGTCCCGGTACTACTCTATTCATTTGGAATAGTTCCGTGGACGAAGAAAGTGTTCAGATCTCTTGATATCGGGACAAGAAAGGTTACGAACATGAACAAAAGCATGCATCTTAAGTCTTCCGTTCCGCAACTGTACATCTCACGCCGTCAAGGGTGTCGCGGAATATTGAGTCTTGAATGTCTTCACAACAGGATTATTCTGGGTACAGCACAGAGAGTTGCAAATGGAAGAGACCCTCTTCTTAAAATGGTCAGGAATCACGAAAAAGTGGGCAAAGGAACGTTTTTGTACAAAGCAGTGGAGGAGGCTGCTGAAACACTCGGACTTGACTTCAGTATTATGGTTGAGCAAAATGCATCAAATCTTATCTATCTTGAGTACTCACTCCTGAAAGCCCGGATTAAGAAAGCACAAGAGAAAAACTTTCGTGAACAGCTCCTCAATGTATGTACTCAGATCTATAACGGCTTTTGATTATGATAAAAATAATCTTACATATGTGATAAAAAAAGATATAAAAAAGATTGAAGATTTACGTTCTGTTTCTGGTAACTTGAAATGGATATAAGTACCTTGTTTAGTGTATATAAGCTATAAACAAGTTCAGATGATGATATACTCAGTGCCTGGTGAAAACTCAACACTAATCTGACCTTTTTTTTTAAAGAAGTTTTGTAATAGCATCGGGGTCTTCTGAAAATTCCTAATTATAAAAGATGCATTTCTTACTCGCTTTTTATTGTAAATTCAAAGATGTAGGCCTAAAATAAACACACAAGAAAAGATATATATATATATATATATCCTCGATAAGAGAATGCACGTTATCTTCCAGAGAAATGTGAAGGATCAGTCAATGTTTTGTGAACTAACGTTTGCTTTCCTTAAATCGCTTGGTTTCTCCAACTCACGCGGGAACGACCTACATTCAAAGGCACAATGCGACACTAAGAGTGCTTTATTACCATCTCTGTCACTCTTACGGCATTAACCTTGATATCGTTCCTCTAAATGCTTCTAGGGAAATTGAGTCAATTGTCGAGAATGGGAAGTGCTGCATATACTGGAACTTTATATTCTCGACAATTGTTTCTGTTGCTCACTCGAGGCCTGACATGGTTCTTCTTGACTTCGGGGAGCGAACCATGTTCGTTATCAAATTTTCGGCACCAACTGACAAAAACATCATAACCAAGGAGAATGAAAAGAAAGAGAGGTACCGAGACCTTATAAGGGAGCTGCAGCGATTGCACCCGGAATATTCTGTTAAACTAATCGTCCTTATCCTCGGCGCTCTTGGAGGTGCCAAGATTTCACTTGCTAATGGCCTAAAAAGCATCCCTGCGTGTCAAAAATATGCTAAAGCACTTGCGGGAAAAATGCAGAAGGCGGTTGTCCTTGGGTCGCTCCGTGTTCTTAGAGTGCATGAGGCTTTTGTTGGATCGTCGTTTTGATTCTCTTACAGACTGTAACCACCTATCTCACGGTCGTGAGACGTGGTTGTGGCTGAAATTTTACCGCGATTTCGCTGGGAGCGGATGCAATTTTCCAGATTAGAACCCGCTGCCGGCGAAATCCTGCGGTTTTCCTTATGACAAATTTTTAATAAT
>NC_046661.1:105794027-105803225 GCF_010883055.1 Belonocnema kinseyi | reverse complement strand
ATACGTTCAAGTGGAAGGGTACATTTGGGAATATTATAATGAGATAGAAATTTCGAAGTATTATGTAATTAATTTGGAGTTCTCAATCATTTTTACGTTATTCAAGGTGGTTTTCCAACTTGTAAATCGTTTTGGTGACAATGGGACTTAGGGGTAGTTTGTCGGTTACGTATGATATATTATCGAAGAGCAAAAAAAGAGAAACAAAATACCGATCAACAGTGTTTTCTAAGTTTTATTATTTTTTATGCTTTTTTCGTACATATATATGTTCTGCTACATTGATTCACGTGGAAGGGTAGTTTTTCAGGAAAGTATGAAGAAGGGGAAATTTTGAAGTGCAAGGTAATTAATTTGGAGTTCTAAACCATTTTTGCATTGTTTAAAGTGGTTTCCCAACTTTTAAAACGTTTTTGATGACGAGGGAAGGTATGTATGACTTAGGGGTAGATTTGGGTAACGTATTCTATATTATCAGAGAGCAAAAAAGGAGAAAAAAATATCGACTAACAGTGCTTTCTAAGTTTTATTAATTTTTATGGGTTTTTCATACATATATATGTTACGCTGCATACGCTTATATGGAGGGGTAGTTTTTCGGGATAATTTAAGAGAAGGGGAAATTTTTAAGTGCATATAATTAATTCGTTATACTAAATAATGTTCACATTGTTCAAGGTAGTTTTCCATCTTTTAAACCGTTTCTGACCCCGAGGGGTAGGTATGTATGACTTAGGGGTAGTTTTTGGGGAACGTATTATATATGATCAGAGAGCAAAAAAAGAGCAAAAAAATATCAACTAACAGTTCCTTCTAAGTGAAACTATTTTTAATGGTTTTTTCATACACATATATGTTCCGCCGCAGAGATTCACTTGGAAGGGTAGTTTTTCGAGAAAATTATGAAGAGATGGAAATTTTGAAGTGCCATGTAATCAAGTTGGATTTCTAAATCATTTTTACATTGTTCAAGGTTCTTTTTCCATTTTGAAAACATTTTTGATACGTTATCATAGTTTTCTTGTGTACTATCAATTAATCCAAGTGTTATTAGTTTTTCCATTCCAAATTTCTTAAATTTTTTGCGGCAACACCTTCTCCAGTAACGTTTCAAAAAACGAATGGAGCAAATGATTTAAGGAAAACCATTTTTCTTTTAAACGTGGCTCTAAAAATGGTCTATTATTAGTAGCCACACGTAAAGCAGAAGCTACACTATGAGCTTTCCGAGTAGATAAGCTACAATTTGCACTTATTTTTAAAACATCGTCTGCAGAGATATTTTTTCGTTTTAAATTAGGCTTTGATGGATTTGAATTCAGTAGAATATTCATTGGTTTGCCTCTTTCTTGAGATAAAGAAATAGATACATCAGTCCACATATTTTATTGTCTTTATATCTTGTAATAAACTGCTGATTATATGTTCTTTCTTCTTTGGAGCTAAATTACTAATATGTTTTTAAAAATTTTTTAAATTATCTGAGCAGCTGCACGAATTAAACTTTCTGTCCGTAAATTCTGTACCGCATTTTGAACAAGCTTTTTTGACTTTTTATTCTGTTTTTAGATGAGATTCATCACGTGAAAAATTAATATGCCCTGGTTTTCGTGCTAAATCACATAAATTGCAATCACATAAATTTTATTCTTTAGATCTGTTATTTTTTCCAATCGCTTAAAATTTTTTTTTTTAATCGGGTAACTGTACAATACTATTGGTTTCACTTGATATAATCGCCTTATATACGAGGACATCACAATTACTGCAAGCAAATATAGGAAGTCGCTCATCTTCTATATTTAAATCCGCAATTATCATAATATGGTTTTTCAAAGCTCCAGTTATTTTTCTCATAGAATTTTTTTTTAAACAAAATAAACATAATTTTTCACGATTTTTTTCATGAGTGAGAGGATGATCTTTTGGCTTTTTTTAAACATTTCCCTACTTCAGAGGGCGTTGGTGTTCCCAATACTATTTGTATATGATTCTTGAGCGTCCACGTTTCGCCACCCGAGATGGCAACTTTTTAGTTCGTCCTACTGAAGTTGTACCTTCTTGTTTGGACACGTCGAATTTTCCACTAACTTTCGTGTTCAAAATTGAAAAAAAGAATTCTGTAATCCACCTTAATGCAAGTTTTTTTCAAGAAATGTAGTCAAATAATAGGATCAGCAGGATCGTTTCCCAAACTAAGACCCACTTTAGAATATTTATCTCGGGTTCTCATCTAGACCCTGGTCATTATATCATCTGGACGTGATCAAAATTCTCAAGTGCTTCCTGAGGAAACAAATTTTAAAAAATCAGTGATTTTTTACGTAATTTTATATAAGAAAAACATTTTTAATTACATTTCTTAATTCATTTTTATGACAGACAGAAGTTACGTTGAGGAGCTTGACCTTACTTTTTAATCTTTTAATATTTTAAATTTGAATTTACAAGATAATTTAAAAAATATTTAAAAATCAGTATTTTATTAATCAATCTTCTATAAGATTCCACAATATCAATATTTATTAATTCAGAACAATTAGATTCCAAGTGACGCAGAATGTGGATATTATTATATAACCTAACAAGAATTAAAATATGAAATGATCCAATTTTAGTTACCTACTTTAAAAAAAATTATTTTACTACATAATGAGACAGTAATCGTCATTTTAAGCTCACGGGGAAATTAATGGGCAGTAGAAACTTCTGAAGATTTATGCAGTTCTTTTACGAGCACTAATGTTAGTCAAAGGCAGTTAAAAATAACTTTAAAAGTTTTATTGGACCTTTTCGGCCTGAGCGGGAATCATTATTGAGTAAATATATTATATATTTCATTTAAAGATATTTCAAATATTTTAAAAGATTTTTTATTAAAATTTCGCCAAGCTTACGTATCTTTAGACTTTGTACTTTTAATCGTCTCCTTCTTCAATCAGCAAAAATGTCTATATATAATAATAATTATTTTTCTTTTACTCGAAAGTGTGGTCAACTATTCCAGATATTTCTTGTCATTACGGTTAAGTGACATACGTGTAAAAAACACCCTGAAAAATAAATATTGTATCTGATTTTACTTTCGTACCTGTTATTAAAACATCCACTAATTCTGAAAATACATGTCTACTTTGAATTATTTATTATTTGCAATGTTTTTAAGGAAAAAATACAAATTTGAATCTGATATAAAGGTGCCAGTGATATGTGAAAAAATTACCCATTTCAAATTGGCATATTCCTAAATTGATCTTATAATGATTTGGCTGCGTAGATGTACTGATAATAATATTCTTGTATCCCTATTATGTATTTATATATTTGATAAACCAATGTGAACTTAAACTATTAAACAATTTAGTTGAACAATCGGACGTTTTATTTACAAATTCATCCTTTTGGGTGGAAACCACATGTTTTCAGGTTGAAAATGTATCTTATTTAGTAACAATAGTACTTTTCTTTAATTATTCTACTTTAAACTAAAAAATGTATATATTTCAAGTGAAAATTTAACTATCTTGTTGAGAACTCGTATTTTTCGGTAGGGATCTTATTAGCTACAAACTTTTTTTAGTTGAAAGTTTACGTATTTTTTTAGAAAAACTTTTTGTTCGTGGAAAATTAATTTTTTAACCTGAAAATTTAACTATTATACATTTATTAAAAAAATGTATTGTTTTTAAGTAAAAATTCATGAGTTTCGTTGAAAACTCTGTTTTTAGTAGAAAATTCCTTCTTTTGTTTGAAAATGCAACTGTTTAGTTAACGAATAATTTTTCCCTGCAGATACATTACTGCAGTAACTTTTCCTTTTTTATTGTAATTGTAGCTTTTTTGTTTAAAATTCAACGATGTGCCTAAAAATTCGTGCGTTTCGTCAAAGTTTCAACTTTTCTGGATGAAAAAAATGTCAGTAAATTACACTTCATGCTTTTGGAAAAAAATTTCTCCATTTAATTGAAAATTAACTTATTCAGTAGAAAAATCACCTTTTCAGTAAGGAATTCATCTATTTGGTTAAAACTTATTTATTTATTCAAAGGTTCAAATTTAAGATAAAAATGCATTTCTTTGTTTAAAAATTTTTGTGTTCAAATCTTAAATTTTTTTTAGGCTTCTTATTTTTATTTGAAAATTGGCCTGTTTGTGTTATGGATTTAACTAGTTTGTTGAAGATTCGTATCTTCTGGTTCAATTAAGGTATTTTTGATTAGATTTTTTAAACATTTCTTTGAAATATAAACTGTTGTACTTTTCGATTATTTAAAAGTTTATTTTCCTGAATGTAAATTTACTTATTCTATTTTGGTTCAAAATGTATGTTCTTTAATTAAAAAATAGTCTTACTGGGTAAAAAATTCATCATTTGGTTTAAAAATTTTACTTTTTGATCAAAAATTAAATTTTTGGTTAAAGATACATCATTTTTATTTTTTTTTCATTTTCTTTGGTTGGTAATTGAACTATTATGTTCAAAGAAAATTTTCTCAGTGGAAAATTAATTTTTAAAGAATAGTAATCTCATCAGTTAAAACTTCATGGTTTCAATTGAAAATTAAGCTATGTAGTTTAGAATTCGTTTTTTTATCAGAAATTTTTTTTTTCCTGAAAATTAAAATATTCTATTTTTGGTGAAACATATATGTGTTTAGCTGAAAATTCAGTATCTTGTTAAAAATGTTTCTAACCTGATATAAAGTTCACCGTTAGAGTTCAAAATTCAACTACTTAACTACGGATTCGTTTTTTGGCCAGAGCTTAACATTGTAGTTTAAGAATTTTCTTGCTTGGTTGAAAATTGAACTATTTTGTTGATAATTCATTTTCTTAACTGTAGATGTAACTGTTCTTCTTTTTCTGGAAAATTAATTATTTATAATTATTTAGTAGGAAAATAATATTCTTAAGTTTAAAATTCTATTATTTTGTTAGAGATTTACATTTTTGTGTTGAAAACTCTATTTGTTGTGCTAAAAATTTTAATTTTCCATTTTTTGATCAAAATTTATGTTTTGAAGTTGAAAACTCAAATATTATGTTCAAAATCTATGTATTTTATCTATGCCTCGCGAAGTTTGTGAATGACCCCTATAACCGTGTACAACTTTTTTCACTGTAAGTGTTTAAAATAAATTTATAAGGAAAATTACATTTGAGGAAATTTCAAAAATGAGATTTTTTAGTAACCCTGTTTAATTTCCAAAAAAAGGCAATGTAAATTTTCAAAATTAAATTCTAGAATACTAACACTATCTCACCATTGGAGATATGAGGTTGAATTCAATGCGCTCTCAGCTTCTGAATATTGAATAGTTGCCGCCCGCGGTATTGTGTCGCGTGGATAATACGTAGATATAGGGGAAGATCTTCCAGATCCCCTTACTTATTCATGAAAGATTTGCGAGATTTATTTATAAGACAGGAAAAAAACCACATATTTTAGTGAAATTGTACCAAGTGAATATATTTAATTCGTGTAATCCAATGTCATTGGAGTAGCCCAAGTAATTTGAAGTAATCCACTTGTAATCCTCTTGTAATATAAGCAATCCAAATGATTAACTCTTCATTAAAAGTAAGTTCATTTTCTTATAAAGGTTAAAATCCTTATTAAGATTTAATATATATTATGCGAAATTAATTATTTAGTCATATAGTTGTAAGAAATTGTATTTTAAATATAAAATATACTGCTTCTGACAGATTTTTCCCCAGTAGAATTATATTTCAGAACTTTTTTTTGCAAAAAAATTAAAATGAGCAACCATTTATTTAAACAAATTGTTTAAATAAATTTATTTTTCATAAATAATGGCATATTTAAAATCAACTATGCCTAAAACTCCTTAAATTCTATATGGTTTATCTAGTTCAGGAACCGAAATCTTATAATCACGAAAGGTTTATACAATTAAGTTTTAAAAAAACTTCATTTCGCCATATTTTGTTTTAAAAAATGTGAAAACAAATTATTTCGAAAAATTTGGCTTCGTGCGTCTCTTTGTGATTCAATTACAAACATTTCTGGCTGAATTTTGTTTGACTTGGTTAATATTTGCGACCTGCAGGTGATTTTGAACGAAATAATTGCTATATCCCCAATGTGCGTCTACCTCTGGGCAGGTATGTGTTCGTGTGAATTTATTTGTATCTAACGAATTTTTTGACGAAAATTTTCAACTATTATAGTCGAGTATCACTTTAGTTAAAATTTGATCTCTTTCTGTTTTTTTTTAATTATATTAAAGATTCCCATTTTTTGTTATATATTCAACTTTTTGATTTAAAGTTAATGTATTTTGTTGAAAAATTAAGCCAGTTTGTTGAAAAGTTATCCTTTTCGCTTAAGAAATCCTATTCAATCTGAAGTAATCTTAAGTATCCAAGAGTAATTTTAAATGTAGGGAAACCCAGAGCAATTGTAATATAGAGGTAATACAGGGCAATTTCAAATATAGAGGTAATCTAGAGTAATTTTACTTACAGAGGTAATCCAGAGCGATTTTAAATATAGAGATAATGGAGAGTAATATTAAATATAGAAGAAATCTAGAACACTTATAATTATAGATTTAATCCAGAGTAATTTCAAATATACGGGTAATCCAGGTTAATATTTTATAGAGAGGTAATGGCAGAGCAATTATAACCCTTAACTGGCACAACTCCTTTTTATTACGTAAATGGCTCAACGGGTGTTCTTCTCCCCACGTATTCAAATACGAGGTGTGTTCGAAAAATAAGGTGACTTTATGTTTTTCTCAAAAAATATTCATTTATTCCTCAATATTTATGTTGTCCCCTTCAAAGTAATCCTCCTCAGATATAATACACTTGTGCCAACGCTTCTTCCAATCATCGAAGCACTTCTGATAATCATTTTGTGGTATAGCCTTGAGTTCTTTCAGCAATGCAGTTTTTATCTCCTCAATCGTTGAAAATCGATGTCCTTTCATGGGTCTCTTTAGTTTTGGGAAAAGAAAAAAGTCACTGGGGGCCAAATCCGGTGAATATGGAGGCTGAGGCATGACTGTGGTGCTGTTTTTGGTCACAAAATCTTTCACAGGCAACGATGAATGACCAGGTGTATTATCGTGATGCAAAAGCCACGAATTGTTTTTCCAAAGTTCCGGACGCTTTTTGCGTATCGCCTCTCGCAAACGGCATGGCATGAGCCAACCTATATTCCAATATCTTCAGCAACGTCTCTGATGGTAATTCGGCGATTTTTCAACACCATTTCTTCCACTGCTTGAACGTTTTCATCTATTGTTGACGTGCTGGGACGTCCACTCGGCCTTCTTGGAACAGGTTGTACCACTTATACACATTTTTCTTACTCAAAGTAGACTCACCGTATGCAACTGTCAACATTTCAAGAGTTTTAGAGCACTTGATTCCATTTTTCACACAAAATTTAATTCAAACTCTTTACTCCATTTTTTTCGAAAGAAGGAAATCACCGAGCACACCAAACCCTTCTAACCTTTTACGCTTCTGCCAGAAAAACAACACGAGCTATATAGTCAAAAATGTGAACATATGATCGTGACGAGTGTACCAACACAACAAAACAAAAAATTTAAAACTTGAATGTACGTAGCCCGCGAAAATTGAAAAGGCACCTTACTTTTTGAACACACCTCGTATGTCCCGCGCAGCCGGTAATGAATATTTTTGCACACAAAAAGTATAAAATGTAAGCGGAATCGGTTTTATAGTCATTAACTCAATTTAAGTTCAAATAAAACACCGTATTTTTTATGTTCAAAGCAATTAATTTTTATTTTATTGAAAAAAATTGTTGATAAAAATTAAACAAAACAAAAGTAACATAAAAAACAGTTTTTCAAAGTTATAATTACTCTTTCCAACCTACACAGTCGCTGCAAAGGCATGCATGGTGCACATGACACATCGGGCGAATGAAAGCGATTACTTGTTCAGGAAGCAAGGGTCGCCGTAAATTGTAGGCCATCTACAAGAGCGAGACTATGAAATAATTTTTAAAAAATTATTTCACTTCAGATGATAAACTTAAGTTGGAAATTTAAATAAAATCACCAATAGCAATGGCACACATTTTTGTTGAAAATCACTTTTTTGCTCACTGACAGCACAACGGGTATAAAATACCTCACAGTTTTACAAGTTTTACTTTGAGCGGGTGCCCAACGTATACTGACGATTTCCGCTCTATAATAACTCACTTTATATTTAGTTAGTAATGTCAGTTACTGGTAAAAGTTGACATGTGGTCCATTTTCTCGAATTTAGAACCACTAATTCGAGCAAAAAATTGTTTGGGCTATGTTTCACCCATAGTGCCAGTTAAGGCCATGTGACGATTGAGTCACGTGACCAGATTCCTACCTTACGGCCACCTTTCTTATTTCCCAACTTATTTTCGCACTAAGCGCCACATCGAGTTTAAAATTTTGGATAATAAATAAGAAGCACTAAGAAATTTGGGTCTGGTGCTAAACACCTAAACTTTAATAATTATAAAAAAGCAAAAAAAAATTACTCACAACAAAAAACTTTTTTCATAATTATACAAATTTAGGACCAGACCCACAATTCTTAGTGCTTCTTGTCTAGTATCACAAATTTTCAAAAAGATGCGGCGTTTCGCGTGAACATAAGTTGGGAAATAAATAAATTTCCAGTAAGGTAGGAATCAGTTCATGTCATCCTCTCATGGCCTAAGGGTTAAATATAGAGATAATCAAGAGTGATATCGAATGTAGAGGTAATAACGGTAACCCGATGTAATCTGGAGTAATCCACCTACGCTAGACTACATTTTTAAGAGTTATTTCCTATGGATTTTGGAGAAGGATCGTTTTCACTGCAAGAGAATCAGAGACATCCTCGTGCGATTTTACGAAGTGCTGTCATCAATGTTACTTCGAAACACTTACTCATTCTAATCATAACTATTTTTTTTCTAGGTTCATGGTGGTATTGGTGTGCCTCATTTTCAGCGTTCTCTCAACAATAGATCAGTACAGTAATTTCGCAAACGAAACTTTATTTTGGATGGTAAGTTTCTTTTATTTATTCAGTTTTATTCATTAATTAGAAGCCAATACGAGGGTGGATTGATAAGTTTCCGGCCTGACCAAGAAAAACAACGTTTTTAAGAATTTTTTTTTTTTATTTCTCAACATAATCTCCACCAAGGCTGAT
>NC_046661.1:105790013-105793927 GCF_010883055.1 Belonocnema kinseyi | reverse complement strand
TATGTACATGTGTTTTTAAAAGTGTGTGTATATGAATATGTGTGCATACTTATTCTTTCTAGTCGCGACGCCTACAATGAAATTTGTTGTTAATGGTTCGTTTTTTGTCAAAAATTATATTATCTGGCTCAAAACTGAATCATTTTCTTCAAAATTCTACAATTCTGTCAACATTCATCCTTTTTGTTTAAAAATTCTTTTTATTCGGTGGAAAATTCAATTCTTTCAATTGGGGGTACAAATGTCTGATTGAAAATTGATCTGTTTTAGTGGCTTGACATTTTCTTCTCAAGTGAAAATCTATCTATATTGTTGAAAATTCAACTGTTTTATCGAAAATACCTGTTTTTGGCTGTGATTCGGATTTGAATATTTGTTGAAAATTAGTCTTTTTGGTCTTTTTTTATTCTTTTTCTGGATTTACATTTTATATTTCTCCAATTTTGCACATTTGGAATTGAAATTTTCTTGACTTTCAATATATATATATATGTGTGTATTTATGGGTTTTCGGAAAATCTTAAACAGGACGATTTTAACGACTCTCGGATATGACGCAGTCGTAGGTCGACCCTTACATTATCTTGTATTTTCCTTAACAGTTCCGTGGCAAATTTGAAACAGAGCGGTCTCTTATATACTCGGTTGGAGAAAAAGCAAAATAGAAAATTTTCAATTTGGTATAAATGCACTTTCTTAAAATTGTGCTTCGATATGCAGTTACTAGGAAATCCGGAAACGTACTTAAAGATAAGTAATTCATAGCAATTCATTATAATTTTACGATAAAAGAAAGAAAATAAAGGAAATTTAAACCTACACACTAAAAATAACGCCGAGATTTTGAACCGCGGGGGGGATCGCTTTTTATTGTAAATTCAAAGATATAGGCCTAAAATAAACACACAAGAAAAGATATATATATATACTTCCATATATCACAACGCTGCTGAAGGCTGGTGACCTTCTAAGCATGAGAACAAAAACACAAACCCAAGACGACTCTCTCGGTTCCAGTTCTACTTCCCTCCCTCTCTCAACCCTCCCTTATTAACTGAAGTTTTTGGTGGGAATGACGTTAGAACTACAATTTCCACCATATGACGATTTGATACTTAACTTTGACATGATTTCGGCTCAGAAAATAAATTTATTGCATAAAGGTGTTAGTTGGGCGTATAATCTAGACAATGAATAATACAAAATACAAAATAGCCTCGGAAAGGACTGGAACTTTTAATGACAAAAGGCATGCACACGGAAAATCTAAAGGTGCGTGAAACTATGGACGTGCAGAAACTAGATATTTTATGTGTGCCCGAAACAAAGAAAAAGGGATGTGAAACTAAAGACATAAAAAACGGCGTGTTGAAAGGCGGGTTTTAAATATGGTCAGGAGTAGACTGTGAATCACATGGTAAACAAGGAGTAGGTCTCATTTTGAATGAAAGAGCAAAGCAGCATCTCAGAGACCATGGCTTCGTGTCTCCCAGACAGCTGTGGGCTAGAATGAAAGTAGGAATCAGAAGACTATTTATTATAGCATGCTACGCGCCGGTTGATAGTGATCCTAGAGAAGTAAAAGAGGCCTTCTGGGACACTTTAAATGACACATTAAACATCTGCGAAAATGGGGAAAAAATAATTCTACTAGGAGACATGAGCGGTTGGGTGGGCATCCAAAATCAGGATACAGAAAGACTATTAGGTAATTTTGGGGATCCAAGAACAAACTATAACGGAGATAAACTAGTTGGTCTATGCTTAGAAAGGGGTCTGTTTATTACAAATACTTTGTTTAGGCATAAAATAATCCACATGTACACCTGGTCTAAAGGAAATAGCCGCAGTATAATTGACTTTGTTGTTGCGGATGAAAGACTTAGAGAGTTAGTCAAAAATACAAGGGTCATGAGGGGTCCTGAATGCAACGCTGATCATTACCTTCTGATCTCAAAAATTATCTAAGTTCGGGGTTGGAGAAAAAAGAGACCCAAGAAAGCAAAACAAACGCGAATCGAAATTGAGAACGTACAGAAACTGGATGTGCGAATAGATTTCCAAAATAAGATAATCGAAAGCATAGATAGGGCAACATGGGAGGACCGTATAAAAAACAAAGATTTAGAGGGCGCCTGGACAATGTTACGGGATATCCTTGTTAGATGCACGATCGAAGTGTGTGGTACCGCAGTTGTAGGAAGAATTTCTGGTGATGCGTGGTGGAAAAATGAAATTCAGGCTACCCAAAAAGCAAAAAGAGAAGCGTACAAGAGAACTTCAAACATCGCAGGTCTTAGCAGTGAGGAAAGAAGTAGACATAGAAATGATTATAGATGCGAAAACAGGATACTCAAACGATTAGTTAAAGAAAGTAAAGATACAATTAAAGCAGAAGAAGAGATTAAAATACAAAGCGACTTTGAAGGAAGCAGGAAAATACTTTATAAAAAAATGAAAGGAAACAAAAGTACAGAAATTGTCAACATGAGAAGTAGTAGGGGGGAAATGGTATACGATGCAGACGGAATACGAGAGGCTTTCAGAGACTATTTTAGGAGACAATTTGGAGATGAAGCTATAGGACACCACAACTGCGATGTTGAACACGATGCGATGGAAAACACAATTGAAAAAGTTTGTGTCACTGAGGTTAGGGATATAATTAAGAACTTGAAAAACGGTAAGGCTGCCGGGGTAGTAGGTATTAACGCTGAAATGCTTAAACACTTTGGCGAGTACATACCACATAGAGTTTGCGAATTGATAAATTTATGTTTCGAGATGGGAGACGTCCCAGACGATAGGAAAGAAGCTATTATCGTACCAATATACAAGAGAATGGGAGATAAAAGCGAGTGCAATAATTACAGAGGGATTAACTTATTAAGCACCGTAAGTAAAATATATTCAAGAATACTTATTCGTAGGGTAATGAAAATAACAGAAGCAAAGGTTTGGGAAGTCCAAAGTGGGTTTATGCCAGGAAGGTCATGTACGGATCAAATATTTAGCTTAAGGCAAATAACGGAAAAAAGACTGAGAGTAGGAAAAAAAGTTTTCTGTGCATTTGTTGACCTAGAAAAAGCTTTTGACAAGGTAGATAGAAGTAAACTTTGGGAAGTCCTGAAAGAGTATGGAGTCAATGGATGGATCCTACAAGCTATAAAAACAATATGTACAGGTAGCAAAGCAAGTGTAAGATTAAATGGGAAACTGAGTGACTGTTTCGATGTTATTCAAGGAGTTAGACAAGGATTCGTTATGTCTTCATGGTTATTTATATTATTAATGGACAAGTGTTTAAGAATGGCTCTCTTCGACGAAGAGGGTGTGGATCTCGAAACAGTAAGGGTATGAGGATTAGCGTTCGCAGATGATAAAGTTGTTATGGCAGAGTCTATCGAAGACCTACAAAGAATGTTGAATAAACTAGATGCAAGCATGAAGAGCATGGGCCTCAAAATTAACGCAAATAAAAAGAAACTATGGTGTTCGAAGGAAAGAGTGAGAAAACGCTATGCAATATTTTATTAAACGATGAGAGAATTGAACCAGTTGATAAGTTCGTATACCTTGGTAGCTTATTTACTAGGGACGGGAAGATAGATGAGGAATTAGATAGACGAATAAATGAAGGTAAGAAGGTTATTGGTAGAGCAGGTCCCCTTATCAGAAGTAAAAATATATCAAATAAAGCTAAAATGGCATTACATAATTCTATATTTGTACCGACTGTACTATATGGTAGCGAGACATGGACTTATCAAGAAAATGGTAAGAGTAAAATTAACGCAATTGACATGAGAATGATGCGCATAATAAGCGGGAAAACCCTAATGGACAAAGTAAGTAACGAGATAATTCTAAAAGAATGTGTTGCAGAAGAGACGCTAGTAGACACATGGGAAAGA
>NC_046661.1:105777978-105789913 GCF_010883055.1 Belonocnema kinseyi | reverse complement strand
CGGAACGAACGTGTTATTTACTTAAATAGCACGAGAATTCTGGATCAATCTGAAAAATCTCTATCCCTTCCACACACTACTCCTTTTCCCTGCCGAGTGAGTGGGTCTCGCGTGGGTCAAGCCTCTACACAACTTAATTATTATAATAGTGAAATGGTTATATTCAAAATATGTCTTTGTATTCAGCATCTAATTTCGAACATTTTATTCCATTGAATTATTTTATAATATTTAAATTCTATGTATTCTTTTTCATAATTTTAGATTGCTTCGAATTCTTTTAAACTCCTTCAAATCCTATTAACTTGTTTAAAATTTTAGAAATCTTCTGAATTCCTCGGACTGACCTGATATATCTGATATGAAGAATTAAGAGAATTGAAAGTAATTAAAATGAATAGCAGGAATTAAAGGATTTAAAATACTTCAGAATATTTGGGGAATTCAGGTCCTGAATTCCTGGGATGTTATGAATTTAGGGGATGCCAGAAATTTTGAAAATTCCAAAAATTAAGTAAATTCTAGAAATTCAGTATATTCAGAGAATTCGAAGAATTTCGGAGACTTAAGTAATTTAATGAATCCGGGAACTTCCGAATATGGAAGAAATTCAGGATATTTAAAGATTTTTAAGAATTCAGTGAATTTTAGGTACTTCAGAGTATTTAGTGTATTTCGAAAATTAGGAGCATTTAGAATACGCAACGAGTACGAGAACTTAAAGAAGTCAAAGGTTTCCGGGATAAAAAAGCAATAGCAAAATTCAATAGGAATCAAATAAATTAATGAAATTAAAGTGTTTGAAAGAGTGCATGAGATTCAGGGAATTCAAAGCATTTTAGAAATTCTAGAAATTTCCGGAATTTGGCAGATTCAACGAATTTTAGAAGTTCAGCAGATTTCAGGGATTTCAAAAAATTTAATCAATTCAGGAATATTAAGGAATTCAGCCAATCTTGTAAATGTTCATAGCTCTAAATATGAGACTCTTAATTTTAAAGAAAGAAGTAAAAACTTTTAATTTTTACTTTCCTATATAATTATAATTGTAATAGATTTTGGCAATTAAGTATTTTTACTCAAACTAATATCAGACGTAGATCAAGCTACAGGTTTTTAAATTATTTGCAGTCCTTTATGTAATAAAAACATTTAAAAAATCGGTTACATGAAAAAGAAAATAATATAGTTATTCAAAAGTTAAATATGTTTCTTTCCAAAATATTAGTTGCCAATTATTAATTCCATTTTATTATATAATAACAAATATTTGAAATTCATCTTAATGAATTTTATATATCATAAATTAAACATTATTTTCTTTTTAAACTTATGTAGCTTTATAAAGCTTTCAATAAAAAAGTGACCAATTACAAAAAACAGCCGAGCGTTTCGAAGTTAACCTAATTTGTAAAAAAGATTTATCTTTCGATCTCTCCAAGTTGAATTCAGTATCTACTGGATATAAATCGCCTACTCTAATGATCAACACTTCAAATCTGAAAATCGATAAAAGAACGTCATCGATCAAGATTACTCGCGTTCTTCTTTTCTGAGAAGGATTACTGTTTATTTTTACACACTGGCCCCAATCAAATGATATTCTACCCTTTTAGACACGCAAAAGTTCAGTCATTGAATAATAACAAAACTTTAATCAATTTGCCATCAGGAAGAAACTAAAATGAGTTTGAAAGAACCAGGGGAAATTGAATTTTGATGGTGATTACGAAAAATTAGACCATTTTTGACGACAATCAAATTTTCGTGAAAAATCTTTTAACAATAATCATTCAGCTTGAAAGAGTTTAAATTTGGATTTAAATTATTTCTTCCCGTAGTGCTAAACTAGTCAACTTGGATTATTTTTTAATGAGAAAATTTAAGAATTTACATTTATTAGAAATATTAGGAATATTCATTCTGAACACATTGAACTGAAAATCACTCAATATTTAAGGGCTTAAATTGAAGACCATATCATTTTTTTACTAATTTTTCAATAATTACATTAAAAATGATCCGATTTTAAACGCTTTTTCGTTTAAAATATCCAGGTGGAAAAAATTAAACCTTTGAATACGAATTTACACAATTAGAAACTTTTCAATTTAAGACGCTACTGTTTTGATAAGTTTTTGCAGCGGAGTGATAGAGAAATTTTTTCTCAGTCAAAGATTGAAATGATAATAAATAAAAATACAATATGTGTTTCGTGATACTAATTTTTGCTATAAATAAATATTAAAAAAAGAGAATTCTAGAGAAAATCATATAGGCTATGTTCGTTTTTTTGCTGCCAATTTTTCTGACAAAATTTATCATGAGTATTATTTAGAAGTTTTTTTTTTAGAGTTTTCATATAAAAGTCATAAGACTTGAATCCAATGATTTTTGTTTTAGACAATATAATTTACAACCATGAACCCTGTTGGACAATTGATTTCTAATATGGCTCAGAAATCTTGAACCATTTTACATTGTATTGGTGTTTTACATAGAAAATTGTTTTTTTAAAAACAAAAATCATTATAATTAAAAAAGGGTTTTAACTTAACACAATTTCAAATTATATTCACCATTTTTACAGAAAATCTGTTATATCCTACACAAGCTTGAAGGAAAACTATTTTTAAAAAGATTCGTAACGCTTTAACAATGTCAGGCCTTGTTGGTAGCTTACTTCGGAAATGATATTTTTAGTAACAAATTATTAGATTTCGGTACTTCTGATAAGAAACCATGGTGTTTTAAAGAATATAGCAATGTTTTAAACAAACTCAAGTTATTTTGACTAAAAATCAATGGTCTTCAAGAATTAAACTTACAATCATGTACAACTTTAAGCCTTTGTTAGTGTTTTTCGTTGGTAGTTGATATTTATCTTATATGTGAAATTAAATATATCATGAGATAACAAAATAATAATTTCGTCCGTTTTTTGTTTCTAGTTTATAAAATATCTTCTGGACATGAAACCGAACTGCTGAGACTAGGGTTGTCTCTGTTCATATAGTCCCTTTCTCTCTGTCCTTTTTAATTCTCCTACAATCGTTCTACCTTAGTCCGTTTTAGTAGATTTTAGAGAGTAGAGTATCTCCTCGACAGACGAGATTAATTTCGATTTGTCAGTTCTATGTATGTGCTCTATCACTCTATCTTAACAGAGGACGGGGTAATCTGACTAATAGCTTCCATGTTTTTAGCACTGGAGAAAAGGAATACTTTTCTTTCAACTCTTTCTTCACGGAAAGACGGGTTAAATCACGCTAAAATTAATTTCCATCCGTACTCTAAAATGATTCAGTTAAAAAAATTATTTCCAAATGTCTTCGAGTCCATCCTCTTCTACTAATTTCGACCTTTCTCTTGAATCTTCATAATTGAGATTGAATTGACCCTAAGATTCGACGGTCTCAACTCCATTGCTCTAGAGTCCAAAAGTGCCGAGAACTGTGATCAAGAGTTCTACGATAAAGAGTCCCGTGATGAAGATTCGGATGATTAGAAGTCCCGAATCCAAAGTCCTGCTTGAATTGCTGAGATCAAGAAGCTCAAGATTAAAATTCCCAAACCCAAAAAATAGTTGGCCCTTTTATGATAGGATCTGCATGTAAACTCTCTAGTGTATAATACGCGATTGCTACGAGTTAATTAATTTAATAACATTAACTTATTTATATGATTTTATTCATCATTACCCATTATTTTCTAAAAATTTTAAAAGCATACGTGCATATTTAAAATATAAATTCAGAAATCGAAGCGATAAACATTATGTGAAATCATCTTGTAGGTAAATATAATAACATGTTCAAGGATCTTGTTCATTTTTTGAAAATTGTCTGTCGTAGTTCAGGCCCAAAAAGTGCAGGATCATGTGATAAAAAGTCCCGCGATGAAGAGTATCGCGATAAAAATTCTAGTAATAAAGAGTCCTGTTATGAGGCGTTCCATGGTCTACAGTGTCCTGAACAAGAGTCCTATGATTTAAAATTCCATAATCAATAATCTCGTAATGTAGAGTCCCGTTATTGAAAGTCATCTGATGGAGAGATTTGTGATGAAGAGTTCCATAATGAATTAATTTGTATCAATTATTTTCTTAAACTTTACAGGGCGTATCGACATTAAGAATATAAATTTAGAACTCTGATTGATAAATATTTTTTAAAATTATCTTGTATGTAGCAATAATAACGTGTTCAAGGATCTCGTGCAGCTTAGTAAAAATTGTCTGTAGTTCATTATGCTAAGAGACTAAAAGGGTTTGAAAAGGGGTGAGTGGAAACAGAGGTCTGAAACTAGGTAGATGGAGTGAAGTAGGAAATGTGGAGAGATATGCCAGTCGTTTTGAAGGACCATTAAGTACTAAGCTTCCCGAGAGTGGCATCCAGCCTCGCAACGTTAGAAGCCTCCTCAACTGATACGAAGCTTACAACGATTCAGGCTTGTCTCGTTGAGTGTTAGTATACGATAATGTCACACATGATTGCTCGATTGCAACTAATAACCTAAGCTTCCCATTTGTTATTTTCAGAAAATCAGTTAAGAATTTATAAAGTTCAGTCCAAATAACATCATCCTCTTACAAAAAATAATCAATAAGTCTTTGCCGGAAACTTATATATATAAAACCCCTAGGAAAACAGTAATTTTTGTATGTAAACTGCCCACCACGAAAACGTAGATAGGGCAAGCCTGGGGATTAGGAAAAATTGTGTGCATCAGAGAAAGTTAGAGACAAGGCAAAATTTTTTTTACATTCTCATCCTGATGAGAAGGTGTTGGTTTTATGTCAAATTTCACTTTGTCGGTTTTCATCAAATGTCCACGTTTTGAGACCCCCTGAGTCCGAAAATCCGATTTTTACGAAAGTGCTTGTCTGTGTCTGTAGTATGTAGTTTGTAGTCTGTATTCTGAAGTCTGTATTTTCTAGACACGATAACTTTCGAAAAATTGATCAGATTGGATTCTGCTTTGGCATACTTTTTTACGCCTACAAAGAAAGAACAGATTCGTAAACCAGCTATTTTGGATCACAATTAAAAAAGTGAGAGCATTTTCAAAATTTTTAAAACCACATTTTTTCAAGATTTTAAAATTATATGGACAAGTTATTCATAGTATTCAGAAACTTTACAATTTATTTTATGTCTTTTTTTATAAAAAGTAAATTGTGAGAGTTGGAGCATTTTATAAATTAAAAAAAAAACTAAAATGAACATTTTAAGCCAAACAATGCTTGATATAAAAAAAGACAAAAGAATGAAAACGTTGATTTTTGAAAGCCCTAGAAGATTATGATAACAACTTTTTTAATTTGGTCAAAAAGTTGAAATTTCAAAATTTGATCATACCAGAAATAATGGAAAATCCAAAAATTCCATTTCTTGGTCAAACTATTCAAGATACGAAGAAAATGATAAAACTAAAATTGCGCGTCCTGGAAAGATCTACAAATTTATTATAAATCACTTTTCGATGGGATGCGTAGGTTTCGGGGTTAGTCGTAAAAAATGACATTAAAAATGAAAAAATAAAAAAAATTTGGACGAACGGCACAAGATGCGAAAAAAATTAGACGAAACTTGTATATCCAAGAACGAGCTAGAATGCTTGATAGGATACTTAGTTTTTGCTTTAGTCGTAAAAAATAACATTCAGAATATAAATATTAAATTTGTTTGAAAAACGACACAAGCTACGAACAAAAATTAACAGACAAAAGTTGTTCGCCTCAAAAGATCTATAAATTCATTATTTATTATTTTTAGATAGGACAAGTAGATCTTTTTTCAATCGTAAAAATAAGATTTAAAATAAAAAGATTTAATTTTTGGAAAAAAGACAGAAAAGACGAAAGAGGACATAGGATCTTATATAGGATCCTTAACAGGTTCCTGTATAAAACCCTCTATAGGTTCCTGTATTACATCCTATGGAGACGCCCAGTAGTTTTCTTTAATCGTAAAAAAGAAGATTAAAGGTAAACAAAAATTATAAAAACAAGGAGATAATATTAAAATGATTTAATTTTTATGCATATTATGAATTGTAATGATGTAAATTTATTGAAATGATACATGTTTCAGCACAGCTTAGAATACAATTTAAAGCAGAATAAGAAAAAAATATTAAAATAATCATGACAAATACAATTTGTGCTTTATTTTGCAATACCTGAATAAGTAATCTCATGCATAGTTACATAAAAAATGTATTATATTTGATATAAAAGCGTTGTGTATAATGGAGAAACGTTGACATTTTGGAAAAAATCGAGTGCAAAGCACGAGATACGTCATGAGAATGTTTTCGTTCAAGCCGAAAGAGCTTTAACAAAGAGAGTTCACAATCACAAAATTACAGTTCTCGATCCGTTGACCGTTGATTTTAAAAGGACTGTGCACCAGTGCAGGAGAAATGCAAAGACCAAGCGTGAAGTGCGAGAGCCATCAATCGCGCGCATTAGGTGCGCTCAAACTCTCGAGCTAAGCTCTTTTAACAAAAGAGAATTCACAATCACAAAATTACAGTGGTGAAAGTTTTAAGTCCTAATTTTAAAAGGTTTGCGCAAGAATGTGCAAAAATATAAAGACCAAGCTCGTAGCGCGAAGTAAATATCATACCTATTTCTGAATTTTCCTGAAATTTTCTTTAATATTTCGGGGTATTTCAAAAGATTTCAAGAAGTTTTAAATAGATTCCAATAGTTTAAAGATACTCTAAAGGATTTTAATGATTACAAGGTTTTTTATTTAAATCCAAGGAACTTTAAAGAGCTTTCATTATTTCAAGGGGTTTAGAATTTTTGTTCTGCATTTTAGGTATTTTTTTAATTTCCAAGGAATTTTTGAAAAATTTATTTTTTCAATTCATTCGAATTCATTTAGATTGCATTATGTCTTTTCGACTATTCTTGAATTCTTAAACATTTCATCAAATCTTTATACTGTATTTAATGCATATTTTTATATATTTAAATTGCTCTTAATTATCTTTAATTTGTTTATTCATTTCAGTATTTTTATAAATGTTATGGAATTGTTCTCATTATTCTTTAATTCCTTCAAATTCTCTCCTAGTTGACTGAAGGCAATGGGATTTTTTTGTATTTTAAAATTCGTTGTCAATTCATTTGAATTGTTTTAAATTTAACTTGAATTGTTATAAATTATTATGTATTAAATTGGTTTGAATTCTCTCAAATTCAGAAGATTCTTCACATTATTAAAGAAGGCTGTGGAACTTTTAAGAATAATAACAAAAATTATAAATTTATATTTAGAATTATTATATTTCGATTAAAAAAGATTATTTGTTAAAAATGCACCGAAAAAGGCGAGGCTTACTTTTGCTAATTTTTTTTAGGTCTTAATTCATTAGCAGCGTAGTCAGGGATGCCTGGGCGCTAAAGCCCCCCCAACCCCAAACAAAGTATTTTTATTATTAATTTCCTTTTCCCTCACTCTTTGCCTATGCATAAACACGAAGCCTCCTCCGAAAAAAATCAAAACCCCCAAACCGAAAAAATTCTGATTACGCCGCTGTACTGCAGTCGTCACCGGGGTAGCTTTATGTAATTTTATTTTGATCAACAACCCAATTTAAATCTTGTTTAAATATAAAATGTCAAAACTTTAATCACATAAAGTTTTTGGGGCTGCTGATCACGAATATAAAGCCAAATCTTAGAAATATTAAAAATTATAAATGGCAGATCCATTATGTTGATTACAAATCTTAAATTGAATTTAGAATGGCGAACACAGTAACTATTTTTTCGCCATATTAGATCCACCTTCGTGAGTTTTGTAATTTTGACTTCCTATTCGTAATCATTGACACGAAAAACCTGACAAACACATTATGAAGCACATTATTTCACTGGGAGCGGGTGCTAATCTGAAAAATTGCACCCGCTCCCAGCGAAATCGCGTTAAAATTTCAGCCACAACAACATCTCACGACCGTGAGATAGGTGGTTACAGACTGCAACGGAATCAATACGAAGGTTCGGCAAAATTTTCGTGCACCCTGAGAACACAGAGCGATCGAAGAACTACCGCCTTCTGCATTTTTCCCGCAAGTGTTTTAGCATATTGTTGACACGCAGCGATGCTTTTCAGGCTATTGACGAGTGAAAGCTTGGCACCTCCAAGATCGCCGATGATAAGGACGATTATTTTAACAGAATATTTCGGATACAATCGTCGCAACTCCCTTATGAGGTCTCTAAACCTCTCTTACTTTTCATTCTCCGTGGTTATGATATTTTTGTCAGCTGGCCCCGAAAATTCGATAAAGAAAATGGTTCACTTCTTGAAGTAAAGAAGAACTATGTCAGGACTCGAGTGTACAACAGAAACAATTGTCGAAAATATAAAGTTCCAGTATTTTCGGCACTTCTCGTTCTCAAAGATTGACTCGATTTCCCTAGAAGCATTTAAAGGAGCGATATTAAGGTTAATGCTGTAAGAGAAACAGAGATGGTAATAAAGCACTCTAAGTGCCGCATTAAGCCTTTCGATGTAGATCTTTCCCGCATGAGTTGGACAACTAAATAGTATGTAAACTAAATGCTCGGGATGTGCATGACAGGTGGTTAAGGCGGAAATGACACTGTCTTGGCATGCCAAAATGAAACCCTCTGCACCAGACTTTAATCCAGGCGATTTAAGGAAAGCAAACGTTAGCTCACACGACATTGACTACGCCTCCACATTTCTGTGAAAGATACCGTGCATTCTCTTATCGCGGAGCTGTTCACGAAAGTTTTTCTCTTGTACTTTCTTAATCCGGGCTTTCAGGAGCGACTAATCGAGATAGATAAGATTTGATGCATTTTGTTCACCCCTAATACTGAAGTAAAGTCCAAGTATTTCAGCAGCCTCCTCCGCTGCTTTGTACATAAACGCTCCTTTGCCCACTTCTTCGTGATTCCTGACCATTTTAAGAAGAGGGTCTCTTCCATTTGTGACTGTATGTGCTGTACCCAGAATAATCCTGCTGTGAAGACATTCAAAACTCAATATATATTCTTGTCCCGATATCAAGATATCTGAGCTCGTTCTACCTCCACGGAACTACTCCAAATGAATAGAGTACTACCGGGACGGCAAGCATGTCCGTTGCAGATACTTTGTTCCTCACCGACAGTTCGGAAGACCAAATTTGCCGGATGAGACGTTTGTATCTGCTTCGGAGAGCAGCCTTTATAGATGTCACATCCTGAATGCGGCTTTGTGGTACGCCCAGCTATGTATAAGTATCTCGAGCGCAAAGGTGTCGTATACCGCTTCTATCAACGAGGTGAGGATCTTCAGGGATGCCGTTAAGTTTCCCTCGCTTCAGATAAACCTTGGCGCATTTGTCTCACCTAAATCCCATTCCGATTGCCTTAGTATATCGTTCGACAATCTCTAGAGCTAGATGCAGTTGCTCTTTGTTTTTTGCATAGGTCTTCAGATCGTCTTTGTAAAATACATGAGTGACCTTGTACTTTCGATCTGCAGGTTTTCCGCACAAGTACTTGTCGGAATGGCGACGTGCTAGAGATAGTGACAATAATGTAAGGCAAAAGAGGAGTGGGCTCATGGTGTCGCCCTAAAAGATACCTCTCTGAAAGGTGACCTTGTTAGTAGTCACGCGATTTTTTCCAGATAAGATAGTAAATCTAGTTTTCCAAAGTGGCATCAGTCTCTCTATGTAACTAAAGATTTGCGGATGAATCTTCAAGCTTTCCAAAAGACGGATGATAACTCTATGGAAGGTCGAATCGAAAGCTTTCCGATAATCAATACAGGCCATCGATAAGTCACGCTGGTAAAATGCTGCATCTTGGCAGACACATCTATCGATGAGCACGTTCTCCCGATATCCAGCTACGCCTTTTTTTGAGCCTCGTTGTTCATACATTTCTTGCCACACAGGTTCAATTGCCCGCACATTCCTATCATTTAGGATAGCTGTGAATATCTTATACAGTGTGTTTAAACATGTAATTGGCCTGAGTTCCTCATGTCAGCTAAGTTGCCTATTTTCAGCAGGAGTACTCTGCGCCCTTCCATCAACCACTCCGTAATCGGCCCTTCCGACTTTAAGTATAAGGTTAAGTATAAGGTCTTCCACCAAAAGGTTTTGATACAATCTGGTCCCGCAGCGGAATAGATCTTCACCCATCTCAATACTTTTTTGACCTCCTCGGTAGAGATGGTTAGGCATTCATCATCAGGTGTTATGAGGATATCACACAGCTCCTTGAAGAAATTTATATTTTTTGAGTCTTGGTCCAGTCTATGCCTATCTTTATAGAAAGTTTATGCATTCGCCTTTTGATCTTATGATCAACCGTTGGTTTTGTTTTACAGTGTGCACCGGCCAAAGCTCTCGCTGCATTATACACACAATAAATGATAGCCCAGAAGTCGTATTCTTCGGTAAAATGCCCACGAACCTCGTCATCCATTTCAACCAAATCTATAGGCTTGAGAGAAACCTTAGTGTTGATGTTTCTCCGGGTCACAAAGCATCGCCGTTCAACTATCGGATGCCTGCCCGCGATTGGTCTTAGTGTCGTCTATCTTTCTCTGTTGCCGTCTTGTCTAGCAGTAGTAGAGTACGCGTTTCGCTTACATAGCCCCTTTTTTGAAGAAGTTCGGCGAGGTTTCGCTGACGTTGGTGCGAAAAGTGCAATAACTTCGGGTGTTTCTTGCACCACAGATCATGCAGCCGTGCCATGTAACCCCGTTCAGGGTCCACACTCACATCGTAGCACTTTAGCAAGTCGTGACCCAGTCGCTCCGTCCAACTAAAGGTCCCGACGTTTCGACGATCCATCGCATTGAATCCATCTTCATTGGCTGCCCCAGCTCTAGAGTGGCCGGCGTTGTTGGTCGACACATTGTCGGGAGCCCTGCGCGTTCTGTTGTTTTGAACCGCACTTACTACAACCATGTTTGGTGTTGCTATTGTTGTTCCCACAAGAAGCTAAGGAAAGGGGTTTGTCCATCCTGGTAGAGCCCCGCATGTAAGGATTAGGCTGCGTACTCTGAGAGGTCGCCCGATATCCCAGAGTCACCATTCTTGACATTCTTTCGGCACGGATTTCACAACTCCGCCTGGGGGTTAAGTCCTTGGGGACCACCCCTGGACAATTTTCAGCGACTGCCTATTTATTTTCATAACCATATTCAGCAGAAACCCTTGGTACAGGGACCCTCTATCCGCAACCCGAGGACGCGTTCTATGGCTTTGTCAAAGACCCTTTGGTTTCATTCTAGAGGAATGAAATATATATGTATATTGTAATGTAGTGATCAGTATCCTCGCCTGTCACGCGAAAGCCCGAGGTTCGATTCCCTACCGGAGAGCCTTTCGGTTCGGTTTTGATTCTCTAGAATCAAACCAAAGGACCTGTGACAAAGCCACCGAACGCGTCCTCGGGTTTCCAATAGAGGGTCCTTGTACCAAGGGTTTCTGTTGAATATGGTTACAAAAATGAATAGGTAGTCGCGGACAATGTTTCTCTCAAGCCTAAAGATCTGGCTTAAATGGATGACGAGCTTCGTGGAAATTTTCCCGAAGAATCCGACCTCTGGACTATCAATTGCTATGTGTATAATGCAGCGAGAGCTTTGGCCGATGCGAACCGTAACACAAAACCAACGGTTGATCATAAGTCCAAGAGACGAATGCATCAACTCGCCATAAAGATAGGCTGGGCAAGACAGTACGCGTCCCACATTCAGTGTGTGATTGACTACATCACATCTGGCAGGAATTTCATTGCCAAGGTTCGAAAGTTCGCACACGAACTCCGGACCCGCTATCATAAGGACAACCGCAGGATTTCGCCGGCAGCGGGTGCTAATCTGAAAAATTGCACCCGCTTCCAGCGAAATCGCGGTAAAATTTCAGCCATAACCACGTC
>NC_046661.1:105774735-105777878 GCF_010883055.1 Belonocnema kinseyi | reverse complement strand
TGTATTCCAATCGTAAACGAGTCAAGCAGCCCTCACTTCTTACGTTTTGATCCACCCGAGGTCAGTCCAAGGCTATTTGAAGGCAACGACCGACACTGGACTAAAAGCGAGAGCTTAGTGTATTTCTTATATGTTGGCCTGCCATATGTTTATTCTTGTAATTTGATCAAACATATTTAAAAAATATGTGAGACTCAATCGGTCAAATACTTTTTGAGTTATCTTCCGGGCAATTATGAAAAATATAAAAAGCGAGAAAAACACGTTTAAAGATTTACGTGTTGGAAAAAGGCAGCATCGGCAGGCTAGCGCGAGACGCGCTGGCGACTTTTACGGATTAAAGATTGCATCTGCGGCTCTAAAACTTTTACAGCATGTTTTTGGGACGGCAAGCTTCCATTTAAGCAAAAAAAATTTATTTTTTTAAGTTTTTACATGGTTCGCCCCCCTTAAAAACAAGATCAAAGGGTGTCATTCATATATGGCGCTGTGCTGCAAAGTATGAACTGTTAGGAAAAATTGAAAATTAAATATTTGGGAATTTTGGAAATTAAGTTTTTTGAGCACCCTGATACTACACTTATTTTTTCTTACTTTTCATAATAGCACTAAGGCTTACGGGGCATGCAGCATTTATATGAGGAACGCAAGCAAAAATGGAGTATTTCACTCGTAAAGCTAAAGTGGACATATTACTGAAATCAGACCGAAGGTTATCAAAATGTCTTCAGACAATGTCGTGTACACTTTCATATCTGCCACAAAAGATATTTTTGTAAGGTTAGCACAAAAGTGATCAATAATTATTGACATACCTAACCAGCTGACAGATGACAACTCGTACGATCAAAAGAATACTGGTATGTGTAATCAGTAAACCTCGCTGATTGAACTAGTGAAAAAATTTCACTGAATGAACCGGTGAAATCTCATTAATTGTCAGTGACAAACTACTAACTGCTTCAACTAGTGAGCATTTACTGAAAATCATTGAGATTTAACTGGTTCAGCTTAAAAGAGTAAATTGGACAATTCACTTTTGAATTTCAAAACGTTAAAAAAATGTACCCTGCTCAACCTGCTTTAAAAATAATGTCTTTATCTGTAAAAAAATGTCACTGTTTAGAGCGATTTCGGTTAGTTAAATAATGTTCAAAGCCATCTTAATTGACGAGATCATATTAGCTGACGTTCAAAGAAAATTTACGACTTTTGGCTTATCGATGCATAAAAGAAGGAGATTGAAAATTTATTCAGACCCACCGACCTATTATGAAATATTCCTTAAAGATACATTTTTCCCCATTTTTATTTTCATACAAATAAATGCCAGACACATCTTGTGTACATTTTTTCTCGATGTATTCTTTTCTTCTTTCATATAAATTCTCTGACCATCTGTGAAATGAAGAAGCCTCAAAATGCATATTAAGTAGAAGTTTAAGCCCTCTTCTCGAATGGTACAGGTTTGGGGTATCGGTTCTTTATGTTCCTATCGGAAAATTATTTTATATAAGAAATTCTAAGAATATGTTCCTTGGCAGATGAAAGGCAAAAACTATGTATAAGAAGGAGAGAGTGAGGAAGGAATTAGGTGGGATTTAATAAGAAGAGAAAGATTAATCGTAGACTGCCATAAGCTATAACGACCAATCCTTGCCTTACATAGAGGAGCATTGTATACCACCTACGTTTAATACGATTTCTAATTTTCCCTGATCAGAAAATATTCCATCTGGCCTTACTTCAAATAATGTGATGATACTGGTTATATAATTTTCACCTACTAATTGAAAAAGGTTATTAATTCTTGTTATTTTAATAGCGTCGGGAATTATTTGCCCCCATAGCGGCGCAGGTATTCCAAAAATCACTCATTGAATTTTAAACATGAAAAGACTTTATGACATTTTAAAGAGGATATAGCACGTGGAAAAATTCAAGGACTTCCTTAATTCTGTACCTCGACATTGACCTGTGGCCTGACCTAGGAATGACCTTACGTTAAAGATACAATTCAAAAAATTGCGTTTTGTAAATATATATATTTTGTAAATGTATATTCTGTTGAAATCTAGATCGTTGTCCTTTTAGTTAAGAATCCACACTTAGAATCTTAATATCAACTTTTCAAAAATATAAGTTTTTAATTGATGAGTTGATTTTTTTTGGTTTCAATCTTTCAAATATCCCAAAGAAAGTCATATGCTATATATTGGGTATTATATTTTTGCTTTCACACTGATGTGCTTCTAAATTTCAATTGATAAAGTGAAATAAATTTAAAATAAAAGAAATAATGTTTTTAAAAAGATTACTTTTCAAATACATAAGAAATTAAAAAACAACATTGACTCCCTTTTCACTAGACAACAATATTTGAAATGAAGACTGTCCCTTTTTCAATTAAGAAAAAATGTGAAATAAAAAATTGCATTGTTTTTATCTTGAGAAAAATGTGAAAAACGCCCAATATTTGCCTCTCGAATTTATTTTAAATGTTTTAAATAGAAAATGCCACTAGTTGAATTATAAAAGAAGTTAAATGTTAAGTACCTGCCTGGCTTTAACTCATTAAAAATACTATCCAAAATTTTTGAAATAAACCGTAATAAACGTAAGTAATAAATATAAGATAAACTCAATTGTCGACTAACTAAAAATAAAAGAAAAGGTCTCCTTACATTTTTTGCAACAACATATTTACTGAAGAGTGAATCTTATTTCCAGAATAAAATCGATTGGAGGCTTTCTTTTGTATAATGAGATGCTTTCCCGAAAAATTAATCGAAATATTTTTCTAAACTTTTTCTTAAAAATGTTGCAAACCAAATGATATAAAATTGGATACCATACAGTCAATAATTAACTCTACAGTACAGTCGCTAACGAGCCTTGCACTCGATGCAACTATAAATATTTAACTAGTAAAAAATTAGAATTTTCATTATGAGGAAATTTTTATTTTAAACCTTAAAATGTAACATTTTATATTTTATGAATTGTAGATGTGGGTTCTTCAAAAATCTGTGAATAGTAGACAATTTTTTAAATAAAGATTTTGAAAACATAACAACCTTCAATCAGAAATAAATAACAGTAATAAAATGTAAAGTGTTTTAATGTTTCATTTTACGAAAGCT
>NC_046661.1:105762991-105774635 GCF_010883055.1 Belonocnema kinseyi | reverse complement strand
GGTACTTGTGCGGCAAACCTGCAGATCGAAAGTACAAGGTCACTCATGTATTTTACATGGACGATCTCAAGATCTATGCTAAAAACAGAGAGCAACTGCATCCAGCTCTGGGGATTGTGGAACGATATACTAAGGAAATTGGAATGGGATTTGTGTTAGACAAATGCGCCAAGGTTTATTTGAAGCGAGGAAAACTTAATGGCATCCCTGAAGATCCTGAGCTCGTTGATAGAAGCGCCATACGACACCTTTGCGGTGGAGAGACTTATACATACCTGGGCATGCCACAGAGCCGCATTCAGGATGTGACATCTATAAAAGATACTCTCCGAAGCAGATACAAACGTCGCCTCCGACATATTTGGTCTTCCGAACTGTCGGCGAGGAACAAAGTATCGGCAACGAACATGCTTGCCATCCCGGTACTACTCTATTCATTTCGAGTAGTTCCATGGACGAAGAACGAGCTTAGATCTCTTGATATCGGGACAAGGAAGGTTATGCACATGAACAAAAGCATGCATCTTAAGTCTTCCGTTCCGCGACTGTACAATTCACGCCGTCAAGGGGGTCGCGGAATATTGAGTCTTGAATGTCTTCACAACAGGATTATTCTGGGTACAGCTCATAGAGTTGCAAATGGAAGAGACTCACTTCTTAAAATGGTCAGGAATCACGAAGAAGTGGGCAAAGGAGCGTTTCTGTACAAAGCAGCGGAGGGGGCTGCTGAAACACTCGGACTTGACTTCAGTATTAGGGGTGAGCAAAATGCATCAAATCTTATCTATCTCGAGTACACACTCCTGAAAGCCCGAATTAAGAAAGCACAAGAGAAAAACTTTCGTGAACAGCTCCTCGATAAGAGGATGCACGGTATCTTCCACAGAAATGTGAAGGATCAGTCAATGTCTTGTGAGCTAACGTTTGCTTTCCTTAAATTACCCGGATTGAAGTCTGGTACGGAGGGTTTCATTTTTGATGCCAAGACGGTGTCATTTCCACCTTAACATATCGTCACCACATTTTGAGTCAAGACATTCCCGATGATAGCTGCAGGGCGTGCCATGCACACCCCGAGCATTTAGCTCACATACTATCTAGTTGTCCAACTCACGCGGGAACGACCTACATTCAAAGGCACAATGCGGCACTAAGAGTGCTTTATTACCATCTCTGTCACTCCTACGGCATTAACCTTAATATCGCTCCTCTAAATGCTCCTAGGGAAATTGAGTCAGTTGTCGAGAATGGGAAGTGCCGCATATACTAGAACTTTATATTGTCGACAATTGTTTCTGTTGCTCACTGGAGGCCTGACATGGTTCTTCTTGTCTTCGAGAAGCGAACCATGTTCGTTATCGAATTTTCGGCACCAGCTGACAAAAACAACAGAACTAAGGAGAATGAAAAGAAAGAGAGGTATCGATACCTTATAAGGGAGTTGCAACGATTGTACCCGGAATATTCTGTTAAATTGATCGTTCTTATCATCGGCGCTCTTGGAGGTGCCAAGCTTTCACTTGATAATAGCCTAAAAAGCATCCCTGCGTGTCAACAATATGCTAGAACACTTGCGGGAAAAATGCAGAAGGCGGTTGTACTTGGGTCACTCCGTGTTCTTAGGGTGCACGAGGGTTTTGCTGGATCGTCGTATTGATTGCTTTACAGACTGTAACCACCTATCTCACGGTTGTGAGACGTGGTTATGGCCATGAACAAAAAAAATAGTCAAAGTGGGCACAGCGCGCCTACAAAAAAAAGTTTTATGCCCTATTAAAAAACTAAATCTTTCAAAATCTCTCACTCCCATACTTTCCCTGCCCTACACCTCGCTTCTCCAGCTAACACCCAACTTCCTATACTTACTTTTCTCAGCACTTTCTGCCGTTCGCCTACTGACCCTCATTTCTAATAATTTTTCCTTTTTCCCTCATGTGCACTCACTTCCTTTAGTCCACCTCCCTCATTTACCCTTATGTTCCTTACCCTAATTTGATATCATTTCCCTTACTTCCCCATCCTTTATTTTGCCTCAATTCCTCTACTTACCAACCCCTTATTTGCCTTCACTTTCTTTCTTCAAAATCCCCTGACTTCCACTACAAACCTCATGTCCCCTATTTCAACTACTTCCCTTATTGTCTATATACTTTCCCACCCCAATTCCTCCTTCTTCCCATTCTCTCATTTGTCCAACCTCCCCTAATTTACCTCCTTTAATTTCCTCCTACTTCACTTCATGGAAAAAATTATGGCGGACAGATAGGTGGACGGACAGACACCAGATCGCAACTATAAAGTTTTTTTCCTGGGCGAAGAAACCCTAAAGCCGACGAAAAATTGTTTTTGAGTATTCGAAACAATTACTCTGAGATCTCAGTTTAGCTTGTTAATAATTTATTCACCTAAAAGCTTAAAATTGGAAGAATCTAAGGAATCTGACAAAAGAATAGTGAAAGAAATTTAATCGCTCAAAAAATGATAATCTGTCAGCCAACAAAATTAACGTCGCTATGTCAAAATAGTATATTACGCTACAAGTGTTGAAAGTAGGCATTAAGAGCCAGATGCGAATCGATTGGGAGTTGTATGCGAGTTGTCGGGGAGTTACAGGTGAGCTGTAAACGAGACGAGTCAAATCATAATGAAGTGATGTTACAGTTCCGGCAACCATGAGAAATAATTCTGATTCTAAATGCGCAAGCGCAACAGCAAAATGATGAAATCTGGCTTGAACTACGCCGGTGCAACAGCTCTAAAAAGTCTGTTTATAACTGCTTTTTACCACGCTTTTGAAATTGATCACTCCCTGCACGCAAGACATACCTCGAAAAGCAAACATTTCGTGCATGCTTTATAACACACCGTAGTCTCAATTTATCTCAATCAATCATAAAAATTGTTGGGCACCAGATCTTTCTTATGTCATAAACAACAAAATCACGACAAATAAACAGAATAACGAAAGGTAACTCCAATACTATAATTCTAACTTTTAAATTATATAATCGTCAAACAAATGGCATCATTGAGACTACGATGTACCGGAATTCGCACTAGCTCATATCCCAAGCGGAAAGATTAGGTAGAGGGCGTGGTTTTAGAAAGGTTGCTCGTTACTCGTGAATGGCAACATAGCGAACTATACGAAAAATAACTCAGCTACCATTTATTCACGAAAAAGTCTTAGGATGTGTTTTAACACAGATCGATCAATAATTATTATCCCAGATAGTACAAAAAAAGAAACTAAAAATTAAATTTTTTATTTTGATTCGCAGTCAAACACACACCTTCACAACAAATTTAAGGTTATATGAATCACTTAAAACACTCTCTTTTACACGAGACTTTTTATCATTCAATTCCTTTCGAATAATCCTTCTTGCACTTTTCCCTGGATCAAAACAATTAGGGATAAAAATACACAAAGTAACACAAATAATAACACAATAATACCACAGTGGCAACGACGACCGAAGCACACACGGTACACGAATGGAACGAATGAGCGTCTTGCGCCAACTACGAGAGTGCGCCGGCAGACGTCGCAGCACTAGTGGTAGGAAAACGTGGATTTCTCGCACATGCGCAGAAGTGATTACTGTGTATTTTTAACAAAATTTGCGTGAATAAAGGTTTGTAATTTTATTATAAAGAGAAAGTATATATGTACTTAAATTTTATCGCAGAAGTGAGGCTTATTAACCTTTCCAACTAATTAATAAAAAATAAGTCTAAGCATAAGAAACATAATATAAAGTTAAACTTTAATTTTATTTTTATATCTTTGGATTTCGCACACAATTATTTGATTAAACATGATTCTTTTCAATTTTTAAAACTTTAATTTCAAAATTCTTGTCTATATTGGCTAATAATTAATTATTAATATTACTTACTTCAGCAGATTGCAAAGTGCATTCGAAGTGCGCGCACATGCGCGTCGCATGTTTTCGTCTCCGGGTGCCTGTACGCATGCCTGTTATTGGCGACGCAGTCTGCACGCACTAAGTGCTCGTTCACAAAGTGCTGGCAGGACAGGTGCATTCTTTCAAGCATTTCGTGCGCGCATTGACGTGCGCGAAACGTGCGCGCACCAATTGCTATCTGGGAAATGTTAAATTCTCTTAATTACACAGTTATACCACCTTGATCAGAAAGTTCTAGGACTCGTCACCGTGTGGCGCTCTCGTTTGGCCGATTTCAATTCTTCTTTTTTTATTGTGTTGGTAGAAGTAGCATTGACGTTCTGTCAGATTTTCAGCTTAATAGCTTGACAATTGTTGAAGTGACGCCGTATTGCGTACATCTATCTTTGCGTGTGGTTTCGATTTTTCTACAAAAAATTGTCATCGACTTTGCGTAAATGAGTTTGTATTAAATTTCGTGATAAAAATGGATTTAACGGTGCGCAGACTTTGGTAATGTTGGATATGTGTTTCGGCAGCGATACTCTAACGAGATCGAACGTTTTCCGCTGTCAGCGGCAGGCTGTCGACGGCGAAAATTGATGAAAACATCAACAAAATCAAAGAGTGGATGACCGTAAGCCGAAAATTGACCATTAGAGAGATTGCAGAGGAGTTGAACATTTCTTGCGGATCCGCTCAAGACGTTTTGGTTTATGATTCGGGCCTCAAACTTGTCACTGCAAAGCTGGGGCCGCAAGACCTGAATTTCATTCAAAAAAGGGATCGCGTTGATGTCGCAAAAGACGTGCTTTCCAAGGTCGACGCCGACCCATCATTTATCAAACGGATAATTACTGGTGACGAGACGTGGATTTATGAGTGTGACACGCACTCCAGACATCAAGCGAGTAAATGGCGTTCAGCCAATGAGCCGCAACCGAAAGAATCACGTCGTTTTCAATCGAAAAAGAAGGTGATGCTTACGGTTTTCGTGGATTACAGAGGTGGTGTGCATCATGAATTCCTTCCAGCAGGCCAGGCCGTCAACAAGGAGTATTGTTTGGGCGTTATGAGATGGTTGCGTGAAGCAATTTGCCAAAAAAGACCGGATTTGTGGGCAAACAACTCGTGAATTTTGCACCATGATAACGCACCTTCGCACAATGCCATCGTTATCCGTAATCATTTGGCTAAAATCGAAACGAATCACACCCAACATCCACCGAATTCACCTGATTGGCTCCTTGCAACTTTTTCCTATTCAATCGACGCAAGAAACCGCTCCGCGGAACGCGTTACAGCACTCGAGATAAGGTCATGGAAAAATCCAAGATGGCTCTGAAGGCTACACCGCAAACCGATTAGAAAAAATGTTTCGAAGATTGGATCAAGTGCCGGCATAAGTGCGTTGCAGTGGATGGGGTTTACTTTGAAGGTGACAATATCGATCATGATGAATAAACTTGTATTTTTGACTTTAAAAATAAAGTCCTAAAACTTTTTGATCAAGATAATAGTATACTTATGGTAATTAATTTTTCGTAAAATGGGGGGAGGGGCATAGAAAGCAACAGATTATTCTCAGATACTAAGAGGGGGGGGCAACTATACAAAAATATAGGGCTGTGGGGCAAACGACCAGATTTTCAACATATGAGAACATCTCATTCTAAGGTACACATTTCATAAAACGGGTTAAGATAATATTTTTTAGAAAAAAATTAATACTTGCGGAGGGGGGGCCTAGAGTGGGAATGACTATTTACAAAAGTCAGGGTATGGGGCAAACAACTAAGAAATTTACAAAATAAGATCACAATAATAAAATTGCAAAAAATTAAATCGTCACAATATCAAAATACAAATTCATAACACAAGTTCAAGCAATAAAGGAAAGCATAAAATAAAGATTTTTCACTAAAAAATTCTGAAGGCACAATCTTATGGAACCTCGTAGTCACATGGCATACTTAACCTCGACAACTTAAAACTTTAGGCTTTCTAGGCCAAAACTTGAAATTTGGGGCTTTCTGGGCTAACAACTACAATTTTTGGCTTTCTAGGCCAACCAAAAAAAAGGAAAAAGGCTGAGAGGTTTCACACGCTTAGAACTGATAAATCTTACCGACTGATTCGCCAATTAAAAGGGCAATCAACCACTCTACTGAAGAACACCGGGTGACCTGTCTGGATTCTCAGAAGCGGCGACAAGTTATCACTGATTAAGCATTGGGACCACTACTGGGATACGACGACGTAAGAGAGTGAGTGTTGCTCGCTCGAGAATTTATAACGCAACCTGACCTACTGGAACAATCCAGGTCTGGTAGTAAATCCAGATAATTTCCTGTCAATAAGTGCAAACGATAGCGATTTTCATTTCAGAGCGGAAGCTTTGGCGCCGTCATGACACTTAGCGGGCATTTAAAAATGCAGGATATATTTTCGCTAAACTGTGCACTATCGTACCCAAATTTAATTTAAAAGTGAATGAAAACTGTGTGCCAGGTGCTTAATTATTGCATGAAAAGGTGGAAAAAACAATTTGTCATTTAAAAAGATGGCTAAAATGTATTAAGCAATGTACCGACAGAAAAAAGCAGCAACTTATTGTAGGGTATATGGAATTCAGTTTACGTTTACATCGCGTATAATCGTAAGGTTTCAACAGTGGAAACATAGTGTTTTTCATGAAAATGAAATGATTTTAATAATAAAAATATATAAAAAGGTTGAGGAAGCATTTTTAAAGAAATGCAGTTGAAAATGAATTGATATCTATAATTATAAGTGGGTTGTCAGTTTTGAAAGTCCCGTAGCTTGCAAATTACCGAAATAAATGCAAATGCAAGTTTTTTAGTTTGAAAGAGTTTTCGCTCTGAAATTTCGTACAATAAAAGAAATATGATTTGAAAATGGTGAAAAAATTGTTTTGTAATAAATATGTGAAACTGAAAGAAATCAAAATATGTTTTATTCATGTTTTTATATAGCACTTTTAAAATCAGTGTAATATCAGCAAATATAAGTTTCATTGTTTACATATTTTATAATTAAAAAATACTCGTCTCTGCGCGCACAAAACCTCACCCACATATTACTTTTATTGCATTTCGCGCAATTTTGAATATGCCTTTCAAGTGATTTATCGAAAATTTCACCCTTCCGGAACATTAAACAGGGATTTGGAAGCGTAATAAGTGCATTCCAAGTAAGACTTTCACCTACTGTCACTTTTACAGTTTCCAAAACAGAACTTTTTGTGCGCACCAAACTTTTTTTCAATGGATGTTCTCTTGATATGTCAGACATTTCTTTTGTGAGAAATTTTTTAACTTCCAATTGTTTGTAATAGTTTTTTTTCGTCAATGTGTACTATTCCCACATACGTTTCAGTGAAAAATTGTCCTGAACTCACAAAAAAGTGCTATATATTTTTCGCACTTGCCCAATCTTGTTTTCTTAAATGAAAAGGTCCATTCACAGTTGAGATTTTAAGATGTAAGGTTGGCAGCAACGCCTTATGTTATAACTGGCGGGAAAATTTAAATGATAGAGTTGAGTTATCAGTAGAAGTAGCGAGTTATCTGAGTTTTTCCGGCGTCCTGATTATTCTTCACCTCCTGCGACGTACCACGATGATGATGTTGACTCCTAGAAAGGGTTTAAGTGTAGGAAAACAATAATTAGGAACGAATCAGCGATAAGAAATTTAATTACCAACTAGATCGAAACGAATCATGGAGCATCACGTAGACTCAGTGATATATCAGGAAATATAGTTCACAATTTGATGAATTATCTTTGATATAAAACCTTACGCTATTCTTTTACGCCACAAATTTTTGATCACGAACGAAATCACAGAAATTATTGGTTCGTATGTGAAATAAAAAGAGATCAATTTAGAAAATCTCTGTGTGATACTTTATACTCTTATACGGTCAACATGTAATCTTCAGAACATGCGATATAATTTCTCGATCTTTACGAGGAAACTTTTTTTACGAGGGTAGACCTTATTGCCTCAACGCGTATGAAAACATCTTTTGGAGCTGGCCCGGCCCAAAGCAGACCATCTAGTTTCCAGTCTTGTTGCTGACCCAATGATGACGCCTGGGCTTAGCCAAAAGTGTAATGTTTTTTTTTTGCTAGTCCCAGATCAGACCGATTGATCAGCTGCTAGTTATTGGCTGGCTCAGTAAAATATTTAAAACCTGGCTGAATGGTTGTTTTTACGCGAACAAAGTTGAAGTAAAAAGCCAAAAACCTAAAATCTCATGAAAAATGTACTTAACCTTATGTGTTTTGATACGATGAATTTGAATTTGCGACCTAGATTGGGCAAACAGGTGTAGGTTTGGCACTAATTTCAAAAAACCTGCTGAGCCGATGTAGGTTGTGAGTTCGAATTAAGCGTATCAAAATACATAAGGTTGAGTACATTTTTACTAAAATTTTAGGTCTTTAAATTTTGTCTTTAGCTTTGTTCACGTAAAAACTGCTATTTGGCCAGTTTTAAAGTATTTTATTGACAACTTTTTTTGTGTGGCTGTGTTGGAGTGTGGTGACAAGTTGGAGACTGGTCAGCCACTCGCTGGAGTCCCCTTTATTTTTTAATGACCGATTTTTAAATTTTTTGCCTTGGATTGCTGATCAGCGCATGTCTTGGGACAGTCCAGACCTTCCAAAGACAAAATAGAGATTTTTGTTCATGGCTCGCTGATCAGTTCCTGCCGTAGGCTAGCCCAGACCCAAATGACTCAACTTCAAACATTTATTGTCTTTTCATGTACCAGACATTCCAGTGTAGGCGGTCTAGGCAAGTCAGATCTGGGCAAGACTTGTCACCAGAATGCCATAAAATTTTTCCACGTGGGTCTTTCACATAACTAGAGTAAAAGTATGACAATATTATGATATACCCTGTTTGTTTTTTTTTTCAGGAAATATGTTTGGTGGTATTTTTTGGTGTCGAATATTTGGTGCGACTATGGAGCGCCGGCTGTCGATCAAAGTATATGGGATGCTGTGGACGACTGAGGTTCATCAGAAAACCGATATGTATAATAGGTGAGTTTTATAAAAGTAAAGTTATATTCATATTTCATGAAGGTTTTCAGATTTCTATCGAATTTGGCAAAGGCATTTCTCAAGAGGTAACGAGAAAAAGGTAATAACAGGGTGCACACTGATCAGGAATTTCGGAAGTACCGAGAATTAGCCTAGATTTAGACTAGAACTATCAGCATTGGAAAAAAGCCGAGAATTTGTTTTAAAACCCGAAAATTTTTACATTTGTGTTTGCCTGTGCAATAAATATCGCCTCGATCTAAAAAAAACAATGTGCTTGGAATTGAGCTCAGTGTTACCCACCATCTTCCTTAAAATATCAAAGATTCATTCATATTTATGATTTTAAAGTTAATATTCCGTTCAAAAATGAATCTTCTATTTATAAAATATATTTCAGAATTTAAAGCTTGTGCTGATGGATTTTTCAAATTTTAAAGATTCTCTTATATTTTTGAAAGAAATATTTCTTTTCAAATATTCAACATAATAGGGTAATCGTAGTGATCTAATACTTAGTGCATAGTAGAGCGCAAACAATTCCGCACCGTATTTGAAAAGTTTCTTCTTCTACAAACAAAGTAGAAGAAATTTTGTACAGTGCAGTGCGTTTAAATCCCAGATTGAAATAAAACCGGTGATGCTGAATGCATGAGGAAGTTAAGCGAAAAGCGGTTGAGGTCAGTAGTGTCCGCATGTTGAAAATTATTATTTTTCTAATAGTTACAATGTATTTAACGAAATTTTCTAGATTTCAATTGAATTGGGTGATTAAAACTACATGAGAGTAGTACTATAAATTGAAAGTAATGTCTATGATATTGATAAATGGGCGGCCCATCAATAAACTTGTGATTTATGCAGAAACATAGTAATTGGCCACAATATCTAAAAAGGAAATAACTAACATTTTCGCGAAAATTTTTAAAAAATTTTTTAAACTTTTCGTAAACTATATATGCGATTGTTTATCACTTTGTCTTAGGAATAATAAGTGGAAATTATGCATGTTGCTATGTGTTTGGATCTTGTGGTTTTAGGTTAATATACTAACGATTTAGTAGCTAATTACTGTGCTTAAGAACGTGTGCTCATTGGAATCTGTATGAATATATTATCCATTTTTTTACATTACCATTTTGTTTAATGCCAATAGTGTTTTTGACAAATTTCCAAACTTAAAAAATCCCTCAAGTGACTGATAATTGTACCCACTGCCATAATTACATGGGCAACCTAAAATATACTACTTGATTGTCAATAAGGCACTGGCAATCATCATTGCATTTTTTATCGTCAGATGCTCCAGTATTTTTCATATGGCCTGGGTTGATAAAAAATGTGATTTTAGGTCAGTTTAGATATCCTTCTATAAAATTAGCATACTTTTCTGGTTTTATAATTGGTTACGTTTCGGATAATAACTAAAGCATTTGCATAATTTGATCTTTAATCTTTAATAAAAATTAACTGCAATAAACTATCATGTTAAGTGGTAAAAATTGAGTTTTTCTGTATCTGCTTTAATAGTTTGAGCCTTTTGTAAAAATCAGAATTATGTTTTAAATACAAATATAAGCATTTTTAATTTCGAATTTGGCTCAAGATGACGATTATTATAGTGCACTTACCTTAATTGGCAGCCCTTTCTGATTGAAAATTCACCGTTTAGCCTACTGTTATACTTATAGTCGAAGGACATCTATTTTTGTCGAAAATTTAACTGTTTTTGTTTGCATTCGCCTTTTAAGATCGAAAATTATTTCTTCTGATCTGTTCAGCATCTTTCTTGGTTGAAGATCCGTGTTCATAGGTTGAAACAATAACTGGCAAGTTTGAACTAAAAAGTGAAATCACATTCTGATAATTTTTGATTGAGAAAGTATAAGAATTGTCTGAAATTTGAGACCACAATTTTTCAGCGAATCACTACGTTTTGACAAATCCTGTAACCGTAAATCAAGTTTCGGTGATGGAGTTTGCTGTTTGTGTGTCCGTTCGTAAGCACGATCAAAATCTAAAAAATGAATAGCTCAAATTGAGCTTTGGCACACAGTTTGGAGTCCGCAAAGAAAGATCTAGTTCATTAACCATATACATTAAATAAAAATTTTAATCATTTTGAACATTTTTTAGACGATTTTCTTAATTCAAAAATGCTATGTATGTCTATTCATATTGCTCGGAAATTGTAATAATTTGTTCTCACCACTTTTCTCGAAAAATGGAAATTCATTCGACCTATAGCATTTTTCAAATTTAAAAAATAAAAAACGAAAATGATCATTTTGAGCCAAACAACGCGCGAAATGAAAAAAAAATACCAGAAAAAGAAAAACGTGGCTTTCTAAAAGCCCCGTAAGATTCTCATAACAACCTTTTGAATTTTGTTGAAAAATCAAAATTTCGAATTTTTATCTCACAAAATAAAACGAAAAAAATTTCGCTTTGCGGTCAAACTATGCAAGATATGAAAAGATTAATAAAAAAATTTGTACATCTAAAAAAGGCAAAATAAGCTACGAACAAAAAAATTAGACAAAAATTGTTCAACCAAACAAAAAATCTACAAATTTGATATAATATCTTGTTATAAAAATATGTTAAGAATGAAATAATTAAACCCACATTTCGAAACAAAAGACATTGGACAAGAG
>NC_046661.1:105749095-105762891 GCF_010883055.1 Belonocnema kinseyi | reverse complement strand
TAATATTAAATGTAAGGTTACCTTTTTAGGGAGAAAAAATATTGGTATTTAAATATTGATTTCTAAATCATTAGGACTCCTATCGACTTCATTTTTCACTTGAAAATTTTTTAATATTGGAACAAAAAAATTCAAAAAATACTTGATTTATTTTAGACAAAAATAATTCGTTAATATTTTACTCGATTATCTGCACTGAAAAATTAATTTTAAAAATATGGAAACTTGGAGGGAAAAGAGGACGTTGGGAAGAGTTATTGTTTATTAATAATTTTTAAAATGCATAATGTTTCTGTATTATCTATTTTTCCGTAAAAATATATAACTAATACCAAGTTTGCACTTCATAGAATTTTGTAGCAATTATTATTTTTAATCTTCTATGATAAATAAAGAAAATAAGGTTAAATTGTATAAAAATGAGTATATTTTAAAACAATGCTTTCTTAGTGCAAACCGTTTTTGTAATGCCATTCTCTCTTTTACAAATGATCTGACAAAATGTTACAAGTCGAAGATCACCGGTTTGGATTTTATTTCGCAACCAACTAATCGGATAAGAAACACTATTTTCTTTATTACATATGTTTTCAAATAGAAAATTACTCGAGATGTTATTCGAAAAAATATCATAGGTCTCATTAATAATAGAGATTTTTTGTTTTTTCATATTTTTCGTATAATCATCTCTAATTGCTTCTGAAAAATCTGAAACTTTACGCTTGCCTAAAATCTTCTTAGATTCTGAAGAGCTTGAGGCGTCTAAAGATTTCAGGCAAAAATGACGGGGTTGTTTAATTTTCGGTGGATTTTTTAAATTATCAAGGTGAACGTTATCTGTTTCCAGAGAATCTTATACTTTACGTTTTACTAAAATTGCTAGTTTAGGCGTCGAATTCCGCTCTAGTACCCGGCAAAAATTTTTAATAGGCTTCGATTAATAACTCAGGCAGTTTGCATATAGATTTGGGACAACGCCTTTTTTAATCTGGCTACCTTGTAACGTTGTGTATAAAAAATTAATAACTATAATAATTATTATTCAAAGAAAAAATTAAAGTTATATTACTAATAAACCCAATTCATTTCAAATCACGTAGGCCGGTGGGTGACATGTTTAAGATTAGATTGATTATAACATGTTTTTAATTGTTTACGAATATATTAACATTTAAAAGGCACAATGAGTTTTATTTGAATTTTTAAAAATTTTACTTTAAGAACCATGCCATTGATGCAATTTATGAGATATAATGATTTTGCATATTTCAGTTTGTCGAGTTTTTTGCAATCCTTAAAAATCGACACAAAATTTCAAAAATGATAAAAAATGGTACATTTTTTTTGGATTTTTTAAAATAAGAAATAAAATTTATCTCAAACCCCCCACCTTTTTTCCTGAAAGTCTTATAAACAATAGTTAAGAATATGTCTACTTGGCATACATTTTTAACTTGGTATTCTTTCGTTTCTCCGCAGCAAAAAATTATTGTTATCATAAAAAATGATAACAATTTTTTCTGAACTGAAACAAGAAAGACCTTTCTGTCTCATAAATTGTAAAAGTGGTACGGTTTTTAGAATAAAATTGAAAAAAACGTATTGCACCTTTAAACTTTAAAATACTTGTAAAAATGTAAAAATGTCGCTATGTTAATTTAAAAAATGCGTATCTACTCATTTCCCACGTAAAAAACATATTGCATTTCATATTTCATAGTTTTTATTTACTTGATTACAATAAATTGAAATCTATAAAAATGGTCATGATCAAAAGAGTCACATACATAATTACACAATACGACTCTCTATAAGTTTAAAATTATCTAAGGCTTTTATTTTTATTCTTTATAATTGTTTTTTTTTGCAGTTTGCAAATATATTAGAATTGTCAAATCAACAGGATCGAACGAGATAAATGATGACACAATTGAAACAATCTGTAAATTAAAAAATCTCAAAAGTTTTTCTTGGTTTTTTTTAAAATAAAAATCTATTGCTTTTAGTGTCCTGTATTTGTGAACTATACTTATTTAAGTATTAAAAAATGAGAGAATTTTTACTTTGACGTTTCTTTATTACATGTATTGACAAAAATCTAAAACTATAAAACATTAAAATCAAGCTATGAAACTTGAGAAGATGTTATATTGTGTTTACAAAATTGTTAATAATTTCTGTCTCCAAAAAATGTTCCTCGCAAACGATTTGCCCAGCTTTGCACAAAAAATCGCTTATTTGTCGCGAAATTGCACTTTGCCACTGTGTAAAACAATTTTGCGGAACGGAAAAGAAATGGATTTTTTCCTTCTTTGACTTTTTTCCTTTGTACTGATTGTTGCAGTTAGGGATTATGCAGTAACTATCGCCCATTTTTATTTATAGTTTATTTTGAAAACTTGAAAAAAAGTAAATGAATATTATGGGCTACGAATAAATTTCCATGGGAGTGCCTTTTAAACTATTTAAAACTAACCGAGTGACGATCGACGGGCCGTTAGTTCACCGTAACACCGCTAGGAACACATTTTTATAACTACAGAATGGGTCGTGGCATACCCCTGGGTTTCTTTGACTCAAATGGATGCGCGTTACTGTATGATAGCGCAAAAGTCTACACAATTGACCACTATAATACTTTTAGATGCGCTATAGCATTTTTCTGTACATAGAATTGTGTAGTGTAATCATATGTTACCTAAGTCTGTACGCGACACTTGTACAACAGAGAGGCTAAGTGGTGCTGTTTTGAAGAATTCTGTTATACGGTTCTATTTCAAGATAAATACAGGTGAACAGTGACCACTGAAGGACAATAATTGTTCATATCCATGCTGAAAGAGCACCAAATAAGTGCTTACTTGTAACACATGGCGCCACCACTAAGTCAGTTAAATTGGAGGTAAATTAAAAATTGGCGGGATATTTAAATGTTTACAAGATTGATACTTTTTTTGGGTGATAAAACAATGTGCTCACGTGTTGTAAAGGTTAGAAATTTGAGGTTGTTTGACCAGATTACCCGTCCAAAATGTATTTACGACCTTTCTTGTCTGGATGGCTGTATAAATTACATTAATGAATAGAGCGATTCTCAAGAAGAATCCAGCCTTGAAAAGGAACGACAGCGAGCATTAGGTTGGATTTTTAATTTAACCCAACGATGGTTGAAAATAGCCAGCGCTAGAAGGAACATAATTCTTTTGCAAAAATGAGGTTAAAGTCAATCTTAAATAAATTTGGAGCAATGTAGAAAGCACGCGAAATTTGAATTCATCTTACCGTAAATTAAAGCTAAGTAATATTAAAGTTCTTCAAGATGTTTTGATGCGCATGTATTCAAAATACAAAACCTTCAAGCAAAACTTCATACAAAAACTTCAAGCACACCAAATTTACAAAAGAAGATAATTATTGTACATATTGAAATTCGAAAAGATTATAAGGCCCTCCGAAGTCGCAGAAATAAAGTTTTTTATTCTTAGTTGCTAAAATTCTAGTACCATGCAGTTTTTTGCAATATGTTAGACGATTGACTGAAGCCACTAAGTCTGAATGCTCATTCTATACTCCATTACCCCCGTTCTACTTACATTCTAGAAAGATCGATTGCAGTTTCTGCAAGGTTCATGTGCACGTAGTGCTCTCTTTGCATTAAATTTCTAGAACTGTTGAAATTAAATCTGTGATCTCTCTTCAATCCTAGAGCTTTGCGCATTCGTAGTGCAGGTCATATGTTACACACGGCTGGGTAGGGGTGGTGGTGGTGGTGGTGGTGGTGGTGGTGGTGGCGGCGGTGGTGTCAGAGATTAAACTAGTTGAAGAAATGGATCAAACGAAGATACTATGATGGTAGCTTACTGAATGTACTGCGAATCTGTCAATAATTTAAGTAGTTAATGTTTTGAATTTTACTACTGTTTTAAGTAACTAGAGTACTAACTAATCTTACTAACTAATACTTAACTCAGAGAACAGGTTTGAATAAATTGAAAGATGGAATAACCTTGAATGTTTGTTTATTCAAGAAAAATACCTTACTTAATTTTAAAATGTCGATTCTTAAATTATTTTAACAAATTAATCTCTTAGCGTTGGAATGGAAGCTTCTAATGTATCCCCGTAGGGTTTACATTTTTCTTGCAACTTCTTCTTTATTCCTTTACACACCCCTCACACACTTACTTGTTGGTGAAAAGGGGACCTGTAGTTTAAGGTGAATTCCAAACCAACAAGAGCAACAGCTTTAAGTACTTAGAGAAAACCTTTTTCTCTAGAGGTACTGGTCCCACGACTCTCCGGAGATGAACAACCCCCTTGCTAGGATAGTGTTCACCGCATGGACCGCCGAGGCTCTTCCAGACTGCGAGGCGGAAATCGAGCCCGCAAGCCGATGGACTGAGTCCAAAGCCTACGCTTTAGCCCCCACGACCATCGTCCCACTCTGGTGATACATAGAAAAAAAAAATTCAGTATGGTCTTGCTTGCTAATATATTTTTGTTCTTTGACGCAATATGTGGACAATTTCCTGATACTCGAGACCTTGCATCAAATGATTAGAGTTAACTTAAGAGCGCAACGCATCTATGAGTTCCTTCGGATCTGTATGAGACATCATACAGCAGCATTTTCGATTTGGTTGAGAGTGGTTGAGAGTGGAGGTGGTGATGGTGTTGATAGTGAAAAGGATAAAACAAAGATACTTTGATGGTAGGTTACTGAATGGAAGGTTACTCCCAAACTAGTTGTAAATATGGTGATTGTGATGAACAATCAACTACCTTATTGCTATAAATAAAAATTTAGCGAAAGCAGTTGATCAGTATTCATTCAGATGCACTTACTTCAACATGGATTTTAGGAAGCAGATAGATACTATACATGAAATGGTTAAAATAAGTATTGCAATACGATGGTAGAATTGAATGCCAAAAAGGAGTAAATCTTATAAAAAAGTGTCTTAAATAAAACCTTAAAGCCTATAGTGGCACCACTGCAGAGACTAATAAATATTGCTGAAGATTCTACTAATAAAAAAGGTAATCAAGTGTTTTCCGAATCAAAATCTGAAATGAAGGCAACACCGCTTGAAATAAACGATGAAGTCCATCAATTATTATCTCAAGAAATTGAACGAGAGAATGATGACGATGAGAACGCATAATTTGTGACTGCTGATGACGATAAAGAAAAGGCTTTAAGGCAGTTAGATACGACATTGGTTGAAGAAGATACTGCAATAGAGCCTGTGGATGATTATCAGTGGCTCACGAACAAGTTTCGCAGGATGATCAGTCAAAATTGAAAACAATATTTGGATATGGCGTGCGGTGTACGAAGAATAGGTAATGATCTTATAATTGGTGAGACATCAGTCCATTTTCTTCATCCATTCATCTACATGGCAGATAAACAATGCTTGAGAACTCTTGGGCTTCTCGAATTGTTATTTTGACAGACACCTGAGGAGTCTTACATAAGCTCGAGCGACCTAAATAACTATGAAAAAATCTTCATCAACACAACCGCTCACAAGAAGCAATACAGTCCCTCTGAATCTATTTGTATTAGCAATAATAACAAGTATAAGAAAATTATAGCGAAATTGTTTCCACACAAACGATACTATAAAGATAGTGGTTTTCTATCACAGCATGAGGTATTGAAAAACAGCCTAGAAACGAACTGTCCCTCCTATATTGATCATATTGTGCTAGTTGATCGTCTTCGTTCGCTCCCAACCTTACAAACTACAGGAAAAGAAAATTATACCAAAGAATTCCTCTTTATTATTAAGGAATTACGTGAGGCGGGTTTTATATACATACATTAAGTAACTAAAATACATAAAGTAGTCCACCAGCTGCAAAACGACCTTTGCCAACTCTGTGCAACGTTGCTTTAACACAGATTTACCGTTGATTCGACTTTGCTTCAACATTAAACCACCACCAGCACCACCACTATCATCATTACTGCCACCATAGCCAAGTTATGAGCGAACTGCAGGAAATCTTAAAGCGCAAATGTGGCTCTCTCAGAAAAAATGCTGAATATCATGATGAGTTTAAGTTTTTCATGACTAAGAAAACAAAGAAAGAATACGATAAGTAGGATGATTTGAACGAGAAAGACGGAGACCGAGATGATAATGAACAGGATAAGAAAAAAGACAATGATGATAATGATGCTGTTGATGATGTTGATTATGATAAAGAGGAAGAGAATAAGGCGGGGAAATCAAATGGATGTAGTTAACTGATGTTCAAGACTTACTGTCAACCAAGTAGAGATTTCTGCTGTATGATGCCTAATACAGATCCTAACGAACTTATAGATGCTTTGCGATTTTACATTAACTCTGATCATTCGATAAAAAGTCCCCAGTGTCAAGTAATTGTCCACATATTGCGTCACTAGTATAATTTGGCTAAGAGAATAATTATTTAAAATCATTTAAGACTCTACATTTTAAAATTAGTTTAGGTATTTTTCTTGAATAAACAAACATTTATTTAAACCTTTTCTCTAAGTTTAAGGATTATTTATTAAGATTTTAGTTATTGTTCTAGTTTCTTAAAATAGTAGTAAAGTTTTAATCATTAAATATTTAAATTATTGACAGTTGGCGCTGTACATTCAAGAATCCACCACCATCATCACCACCACACAGCCGTATAAAACATATGACTGCACTGCGCATCCGTATAGCTCTATAATTTAGGTAGAGATCACAGATCCAATTTATATAGTTCTAGAAATTTAATTCACAGAGAGCCCAACGTGCACACGAACCTCACAGAAACTGCACTTGATATTTTTAGAATGTTAGTAGAGTACGGGTAATGGAGTAAAATTTTAAAATTCAAACCATGTATGGTACCAGAATTGTGGTTGAGCTTGAAAACCAGTTTGCAGTATTCCTGCCTGATAGAATCATGAAAATTTTCGAGGATGCTATGTGTGAGGATACGTTTGAGAAGGTGGACGAAGCTACTAGGCATAAAAAACTTTATTTCTGCTACTTCGTAGTTGCTACTTGAACGTTTCAAAGGGAAAATTATTGTACTTCATTTGAATACATGCGCATCAAAACATCTTTAAGAACTTTAATATCTTGACATTCATTACATTGAGCTTAAGTTCTCTTGAATATATTAAATTGATCGATTTAATAGGTATATTTTGTGTTCATATAAAAAATATTTTCCTTTCAAGTTTTCATTTTATATTTTTTTATTCTTAAATTTTATTTACACGGCCATCCAGAGAATAGAGGGCGTAAATAAATTTTGGACAGATAATCTGGTTTCGTAGCCTCAAATTTCTAATTTTTCCAACAAGTAAGCTAATTATTTTTCACCCAGTAAAAGTTTCAATCTTGTAAACATTTAAATATCCCGCCAATTTTTAATTTACCATCAATTTGACTGACCTGGCGTTGGCGCTATGCGTTGCCAGTAAGTACTTATCAATTAGAGCTATTTTAGCATGGATATCAACCATTAGAGTTTGTCCATAATTATTTCAGAAGTGGCTGCTTGGAACTGACTAGTGGCGCCATCTGTTGCTGGCAGTCAGAACCACGTCGTGGTGGTCCAGAATCTGTATAGGTATACCACTAGACGCGCGCTCCAGATGCGCTCAAACTTGCGAGCGAAGTGAGCCACGCGCGTAGAGCACATTCCCGCACAACGGGCATATTATTTTATTAAAAATTCATCTCGTTGGGTTTAAAAATTAAATATATTTTTTTTAATTGACCCTTTTGCTAGAAAAGTCAAATTTTTGGTGAAAAATGCATCGTTTTGGATTCAAAATTAGACTATTTTGTAAAAAATACAGTGTTATTAAATGATAATCAATATGCAATATCATTCAACTATTTTGATTAAAACATCATTCGAATTTCTCTGTTTTGAGGTTATTTTTGGCTATAAAGTATACAATCTCTTTTAGAATAATTTGAATTGTATATTTTGCGTTAGAGTTCTGAAATATAAAATTATTTTCAGAATTTGTATAATAAAGTTATTAGTATTGAATAATAATTATTAATAAAAATGTTTAAAAGTGATCCAGGAAGAAATGAATTTTTGAATGAATCTCCCAGGTGGAAACTTCGGTCGGAGGCTGGCCATTCTACGGCCGGAGAGCTCGGCTCTAAGTCGGGAGCTGGCCAGGGAGCCCGACTTTAAGTCGGGCTGTAGCCGGGGTTTCTGGTCGGAGTCCGAATAGCATTGTCACGCTGCGCTGACCAGCGTCCGGCCATGGAGCATGGCCTGGAGCTGGTCGGGGATCCCGACCGTAGCCCGGACAAGATCAATTGGCGCTTTACTAGATTTAAATGATGCGGGTTTCAATTGTATGAAGAGCATCAGTCACTTAATTAATGTATGAAATTCCACACGCCGAGCACACAGACAACATGAATTATTTTCACGTAGTAATTGAGAGACAAAAGAGATATTTGAAAAATAAATATTAAATGATTGCGAGTATTTTAACTTTAAATATTAATGTTCCTGTTTAGAGTAAATACATATATATTTCATTTTTAAATATTATATTACAAATCAAATTTCTAACGCTACGGGGTATCGAACCTACATATTTATTATTATGCGGCGTTATGTAAATATATAATACACGAACTTTAAACAGAAATATCAATAAAATAATTTTTAAATAAATAATTTAAATCGATTACAATTTTTCTTCGCGTGATATTTCTTTTCCCCGTTGTAGGCCATTTTACAACTTTCTACAATGACAGAAAATGTAATTTTGTATGAAAATTAAAAATTTGTAATGACGGAACTCAGAAATTTAATCGTGAATGTTGAAAAATTTGTAATAATACATTTTTTATAATTCTCGTGTAAGGTTTGGTTTTCAGGTGTTGTATACTATTTTACAACGTTTAAGATTGATATAAAATGTAATTTTTTTCTGAACATTTGCAATTTTTCATAAAGATGGAACTTATAAGTTTTGTCTTAAAAAAAACAGTTTGAATTTTAAAAAAGTGTCATCGAATTTTTGTCACCAAATGCATTGTTTGTAAGTTTGAACTCATGAAACCTTAAAATTTGTGGTGCCAAAAAGATATTCACCCAATATATTTCCACGCGTGGAACATCTATGCGGGTATGCGCATCCGTTTCTTAATGAAATAAGAAAAATTAATTAAGTTATATGCAAATTTTAACAATTTTATTATTGCTAATCAGTGCCCAGCCAGCTACCGTCTGAGCATTCGATTATAAGATTTGTCGGATCAGAGCCCAGTCAGTCCACGACTGGGGTTTTGACATAAATTTTGCCTAGCGAGTCTAAGACCAGCGCACGGCTAGGCTCTTAAAAAACAAACATAGCTCGGCCAGTCCTCGGCCAGAAATCTTGTTGTACCAGGGCTAACCCGGGCTATTTCCACACGGGCTTGCGAATCAGGCTATCGATATTGTCTTCACCAAGAATCAATACACAATAAAACGCTTTTCTTCGAATGTTTGATTTCACGTAGGATTATATACTAGATTCTTATCCTCGGTCTCCCGAAGGCGAAAAAGATCATGAGCAATGTAAAAATGTCACCAGGACGAGAGGAATTTCAAACAAATACTTTATTTTATCGTTATATGGCTGTAACATTCAAACCCAGTGTCATAAAAACTTCCATTACGAGGAAACCTGAACATAGCTACGTTCAAAATTCATTTGACTATTTATACGAGCATTGTTGTCGTCGCTTAAATATTCTCGTTTTATCAGAAATGGCAGGTTTCCATATAGTTAACGAGACAGTTATTGCATGATACGAGATGGAAATAGTGCTCAGAAATATATCAAATTGCTTTCTTTTGCGTGCGAATAAGTTAGAAATTGCTTGTAAACCAAAATGATAGTTGTCACAAATGTCTGAATAGGATTACAGAGGCTGTTCATAAAGTGCGTCACACTGTCATGGTGGGGAAGGAGTGCAAAAACAAATTTCTACGTCACAAATGGAAAATATAAATGTGAAGACACATTTTTTTGAGCGCTTGGAAAAATAAAAATGATTCATTTTGTTTTAATGAGTATAAGCATCTAAATATAAAATTCACACTCTTTACCCTATTTCTCTCTTTACATCCTTGTTAAATATTTTTCTCTTTTTCCCCGATGTTTAAGAAACTTTCTGTTTTTTCAGGAGTTTAAATTATATGTGAACAGAATTAATAGAACCCGATGAGAAAATCTAACTATTTTTCCTTGAAAATTAATTATTGTTAATTAAAAAGTGAGTCTATTATATTTTTGGTTCAGAATTCATATATATGGGTTATAGTTTCTACTAATTGCATGAAGTATTAACGATTTTTATTTAAAATCGTTCCCCTGTTGTTAATTATTATTACGTTTTATCAAAAAATATAAGTTAAATTTTTAATCACAAAATTAATATTTTTAATTGAAAATTGAAATATTTGATTGAAAGGCGAAATTGCTTATTTTATTGTTATGTAGTTTGTCCGAAATTCACATCATTGAAACTATGTTCTCTGTCAAAAATGCTTTTTGTTAGTAAGAGATCCATCTCTTATGCTGAAAATTTGACAGTTTTATTAATTTTTCTGTTTGAAAATCAGTTTTCCTAATTGCAGATTAGAGAATTCTATTTTTGTTTAAAAGTTTATTATTTTTGTTTAAAACACAACAAATGGGTTCAAAAAAATTTAATATTACGTTGAAAATTCTTCCATTTTGCTTAAAATTTTAATTACTTGGTTTCAAATGCAACTTTTTTTAATAATTAATTTTTTTCAACTTTCTAAAAAAAAATGGTTAGAAATTCAGCCATTTTTGGTTAAAGGTCTAGCGATGTATGGTTGTAGTTAATTCTTTTCCATGAGGAAATTCGAGAATTTCGGTAACAATTCGTCATTGTTGGTTAAAAATTCTACTATTTCGTGGCCTCATTATATTTCCTGGTTCAAAATTCACATTTTCGCATTTAAAAGTAAAATGATTCATAAATCATTTTAATTTTTACCTTGAGATTTGATTCTTCCGTTGAATATTTTTTTTTTTTTGTAGAAAACAAATCTTTTTTGATTGAAAATGAAACTATTTCGTTAAAAACGCAATATAATTCGACTTTAAATCTTATGCATTTTATATTAAAATCAATGCGATATTTACGTATACACTTATTTTATGTAAAAGAATTTACTTCTCTATCTTCGTAAAAAATCAAGTATTTATGAATATTCCATTTTTTATTGCATATTGGACGTCTTTAGTTAAAAATTCAACAATTTGGTTACAAATGCACCTATTTTTAGTTAAAGTTTAATCTTTTTGAAACTAACTGTTTGATTAAGAATTAACCTTTCTACCCGTATATAGATTGAAAATGCAAGTATGTGGCTAAAAAATGACCTGATCTGTTAAAAGCTCAACCATTGTAATGAAAATTTACATATTTTTGGTAAATAAATTCTTGGCTTAAAGTTCCACAGTCTTCTGAAAAATTTAGCGGTTTGGCTTGAAGATTCTACTATTTGGTCAAAAATTAACCATCTTATTTACAGTTCAGCTAAATTGTTAAACACTCATTCTATTTGTTGAAAATTCATTAGTTTTTAGTGAAAACTAATTTTTCCAACTGAAAAGTTAACTAATCTTTGATTGGTTGAAAATATGTCTTTTGTAGTTGAAAATGGTACAATTTAGTAGGCAATTTATGTATTTGTTGTAAAATCATATTTTTGGGTTAAAAATTCAATTATCTTCTAGAGAATTCTTTTATTTTGTTGTGGAAATTCAATTATTCTCTTTTGGTAGGAAATAATTCTTTTTTGGTCAAAAATGAAACTATTTTATTTAAAATTCAATATACTTTGACTTGATTCCTAAAAATTTCATATTTAATGTAATAGGCTACTTATAGATTAATTTTATTTAAAATAATTCAGTCCATTATTTTCGTGAAAAATTACCCTTATTTCTTCTTTTTCGAGCGCTATGGATTTAAAATTTTTTAAAGGCTGTTAACAATTTTAATTTTTAATTAGGCCTATTGAATTAATAATTTAGAGAATATCCTTTAGTTTCAATGAAGATTTTGTATATAAAAATACGATTTTCTATTTCAGACTTAATTGTGGTGGTCGCGTCAATGGTAGTGCTCTCAGTGGGGAGCAACGGTCAAGTTTTTGCCACTTCAGCAATTCGGGGGATAAGATTTTTGCAAATTTTACGGATGCTTCATGTCGACCGACAAGGTGGCACCTGGAGGCTTCTTGGATCCGTCGTCTTCATTCACCGTCAGGTAAATTTAAATAAAATTGTATTTACTTTATTTGAAATTACACATTGTGCCCGTAGGTTAGGGAAAACTTGCAAATCAGGAAAAAGTCAGGGTATTTTATTGTTCAGGGAAAGACAGGGAAAAATTTACAGGTAAAATTCAGGAACTTTCTATCAAAGATAATACATTCGACAGCTGCAAACTTAAATTTCAAATTGTTTTATTCCGTTTACAAAAAATTCAGTGTTCGAAATGTTATAAGATTAAGATTACGGTCTTTGAATATCTGTAGTGAAGGAATATGATTATTTTGCTGGTAAACAATTTTATTTTTTGTTTGAAAATTTCACAGTTTCGCTAAAAATTCATTCTTATTGTTTGAAGGTTCCACTGTTTTGTTAAGAATTCATCTCTTTAGTCTCAAAGTTCAACTATTTGGTAGAAAATTAACTTGTTCTTAAAAAAATTATATTTTAGTTTTGAAAAATGAAACTAAAATCTTTCTTTTTTTGAAAATGATACGATTTATTTTGCAAGATTCATCTTTTTGGTTTAGAACTTCATCTGTTTTAGTAGAATATTCGACCTTTTCAAAAAAAAATTATTTTTGGGTCGAAGCATCTACTATTACATTATTCACTGATAATTTATCTTTTATGTTTAAGAACTGAACTACTTAGTTAAAGCTTGAACTGTTTAATTGAAAAATCATATTTCTTAAGACCGTGTCCATTTCAAATCAGACAGGTTCTGCAGTTGAAGTCACAGAATCTTTGAGGGGAAAAATATGTTGTTTTTAAAGGAAACTAGGCGATACCTTTTTCACGATTTGTGAAAAAAATGGTCACGAAGTTATGCGTATTTGAATCTTTTTCAAAAAAGGACCAATTTCTTATTTACAGTTATAGAAATTTTGACCTAATTGAGTTCTTTAAGATTTCTTTCCAAATTAAGGTACAATTTTTCTCCTTCTTTCGAAAGTCGAGAGAAAATTTAAAAAATGTTGAAAATTAACAAAAAGGCGACGGTTTTACTGAAAATACTAACACTCGATTTTCTCAAAAAAGCCACACTTATATTTTTTGTGAATTTTTTGTTAGATTTGTACTACCATACATTTTAAAAAACTTGTCAGTCTTTTGCGGGATAAATAACTTTTTCGGCCAGGAGATATTTTTTTCATAAAATAGAATTTTATTATTTTTATTGCTAACAACAGATACGAAAAAAATGTTAATAAAATAGTTTGTTTAGTTAAAAAATTTCTTTACTCATTAGTGATATCTTGTACTTTTTCCGAGAAAAATATAAAAATTCAAAATTTATCAAAAAATGCTCTTGACCACAAATATGGCGTATCCCGCATAAGACTTATAGCACATATTATGTGTGTAAACAAACATTCGTAATAAATATTTTTTGAAAATAGAAAAAGTGTAATTTAACCCTTTCAACAAAAATTCCCCCTGTTTTTTGTTTTTGAACTTGTTTTTTTTT
>NC_046661.1:105721503-105748995 GCF_010883055.1 Belonocnema kinseyi | reverse complement strand
TACAGTAAGGACGTTTACTATGTAGTCATAAGGAATATAATTATATAAACTCTAGCATACAATGCAACCCGTTTTGCATTTGTGTTATGCAAAAAAGTACTATATAGGCGATTTTAATTCGGTTTCCAAATCTCCCGCGCTAGAGATCTTGCGCTGATTGATCAAAGGCTTCGAGACTCAGAAGACGTGCGCATGGAAAATATCGTTAATAAAAACAACAACAAAAAATTAATTTGTAAATAAGAGAGATTTTTAAGGTAGAACATTTTTAAGTCTATCAAAAAAAAACGTTGAAAAACGTGCAAAGAGTGCGGCGACCAAGGCCATTATTTGCATCTGTTGGCATCTGTCATCTTCTAAAAAATGCTTAAAAATTCGGCGAAACTCACGGAAGATGATGTTCCAGGATCAAAATTAGTGCACGAATCAGTAGAAGAGCACAGTAGTGAGAAGCTGAAACGATGTCCTAAATGTAGAAAACCACTACTAAAAGGAAAAAAACATGATTTAGTGGAAAGGTTAGTTGAGGTTTTGTATGGCAGGTATGAATATTTTCTTTTATACAATATTTGGAGTTCAGAACTTTGTTTGAGTAAATATTTAATATTCATACAAATATAAAATAACACAATGTTATATTTCTTACTTCTCTTTTTCAAGTTTAGACAATAAAAAGCCATTTGTTCGCGATTCACTGGTATAAGGAATGTGCTGACAAATTTTCCTTCTTTCATATAAACTGGTTATAAATACATAAATATAATAGTTTTTCGTTCACAATTGAAAGTATTAAATATATTCTATTTATATCAAAAAATTTAGGAGGTTCGAAGCCCCGATAACAATGCTTCATTTAATATGTAAGCAAATGTTTGCAAAGAAAGAAAATATTAATACCTGTCAAACACAACCTCAACTAACCTTTCTACTGAATCACTTTTTTTCCTTTTGAAGATCGTTTCCTATATTTTATCCATCGTTTAAGCTTTTTACACTGCGCTCTTCCACCGATGTGCGCACTAATTTTGCTCCTGGAGCATCATCTTCCGTGATTTTTTCCGGATTTTTAAACATTTTTTTGAAGACGACAGATGTCAACAAATGTAAATAATGGGCTTGCTCGCCACACTTTTCGCACTTTTTTCTTCTGAATATGTTAAAAAATTTGTTGTCTTTAAACTCTGATTTATTTAAACATTTATTTTTCGTAGTTATTTTTATTTACAATATTTTCCATACATTTTGGCACAAAACTGTTCGAACAATACGGAAATGACGTAAAATCCTGGCACGTGCGCACTGTCGACGTCTAGAATAAAAAGGTCTATTCTGAAGCTGAGTTAATATTAAAGATTTCAGCTAATAATTTTTATAATTTCTAAGTCAACTATGGCAGAAAATGTATACTTTAACATTCTATAGTAGCGGAGACGAAATTTTCAAGGTCGCTGAACACCCAGCTCATAAGAATAATTCGATGCTTCTTACCTCTTATCATTTGAATCTCAGATTCATCGTTGCAATTTTTATAATCATACGGATTACAATTTTCGTTGCAGTTAGTCAAAAGCGGTTGATTCCCATATTTTATTCAATAAGTGAAACAACAGATTTTATCACCAATTAATTACGTACAACCTGCAGATATCCTGGGGAACATAACCTTTTTTCAGAACTTGTCTATACGTATATTTTGCGCACGTCTTTTGAGTCTCGAAGCCTTTGACCAATCGGCGCAAGATATCGAGCGCGGGAGATTTGGAAACCGAATTAAAACCGTCTATATAATACTTTTTTGCATTACACAAATGCAAGACGGGTTGCATTGTATGCTAGAGTTTATATAATTATATTCCCTATGACTACATAGTAAACGTCCTTACTGTATATTCTAACCAGCGGGTTACATCATATAGACTCCACATAGGCAACCCTACATACCACGTCGAAGGGACAGGCGAAATATTGCCTCTTAACAGGGCAATGAAAGAGCGCAGACTCACAACCTCCCACTAAAACACTTTAGTGGAGCAGGGAGGCTCAAAAACTTAAGTCCACAAGACTACGTTAAAGAGAGGTCCCTGGAGCGGAAGCACGTATACCGTGTAAATCCGTTCCCAAGAGATTCTCTCTCCAAGCATTCTGTTTGTGCAACATACGCAGGATTTCAACTGTGCTTTTAGGACTTTATCTTTCTTTGGGCATCGTCATTTTCTTGTAAAATTTTCTAAGACGAAAAAGCGTCAATAATTCAAAGTATAGAGATTGTGATTGGCCTAAGTGCCTCTTTCTAGAAGATATTCTCTAAGTCGAAATTTCATTTATCTAACTAAAGGGCGGGGCACAGTATACCTGTCAACCCCGGTTGAAGTAATTAGTACTTGAAATACAATAACTGATTTTGGAAACCTTGGAATCTTATGGGCAGACGAGAGTATACCTTCGCAACTTGTCAAGAAAGCGACTAAATTCCAAAATATGTTCGAAAATATATTCTGGTGTCGAGTCTCGGGCAGAGCCCTTAAATAAAACTTTGTTCGTAAAACTGAAAACATCCAGATTTCAGAGTAATATTCATTTTTGCCTTGATCCCTCGTGCCGTCCCTGCGACACAGGTAGGGGAACACCTGCAGTGAGAAAAGCGTATTCCACTTTGAATACATTTATTACGAAGCGTGCACAAAGCACAGGGCATCAACGAGACCCCTAATGATCATTATACTTCACACCTTTTGAGAGTCCTTCTTAAAGGCTCATTGCAAAATGCATGTATTTTAAAAGCCAGATAAAATAAAGATTAGTTTGCGATCTCCAGAGAGACCGAAAATTGGAAAATAAGTGCGGCCAATAAAGGCATTAATTTGATATTCAAGAGTTGCTATTTTAGATGAGAAATTACTTGAGAAAAAGTACAAGAAAAATTACAAAAATATAATTTATAAATTAAATCCTTATCGTAGCGAATCGATCGATCGAACGAATATAAGAATTAATAAAAATTGATTTCATAAACACGAATTTAAGAACACTAATAGCACGGTGCTTAAATTATAAATGTAGTTAGGCTTAGTTAGACGTTTGTTGAATAAACGGAATCTTATAAAAGAAAAAGAAATCTTATTCTGCCTCCGTGAAAAAACCCTTTAAGACATTAAATATTACATGAGTAAAAGATTAACAGTCATTTAGTTAACAGTGGCCTAAAAAGCGCTAGTTACAATATATATATAATTAAAAATTTGTCATAAGGACAACCGCAGGATTAAACGGTAAAAAACGGTAAGGCTGCTCAGTAGACCGTATGTGTAAAGTTTAAATCATAAAGAAAACATTGAAAATGAGCAAATTCAGTTTATGGAAAAATGACCAAAGTTGCAATAAAACTTTAAATAACAAAATTTTTGCAAATGAAAGCGCATTTTGTATGAGCGGGACAATGAATCTTCGTCTCTTTTAATACCAATGTAAGTTGCGAATTATAATAATATACATTTATGAGGATGATATAAAATTTCAGGGATAAACTCGAGTGCGAAGCACATGATAAGTGATGAGAATGTGATCGTTAAAGCCGAAGGAGCTTTAACAAAAGAGAATTCACAATCACCAAATTACTGTTGTCGATACATTTACCTATAGTTTTAAAAGGTCTATGCAGAAAGATCGAGCGCGTAGAGCGAGGTAAATACATCATCGAGCGCGAAGCGCGAGATAAATATATTATCCAGCGGGAAGCGCGAGAACCTAGAGTCATGGTACAGTTATGGTAGAAAACTAATTTCTCCATTTCAAACATCCTGTTTTACGTTAAAAATGCAACCGTTTCGTCGAAAACAAACTTGTTCGTTGAAATTTCAAATTTTTCGTTTGAAAAAGCGTTTTCAGATACTCTATTTTTAGTTGAAATTTTCTGTAGTGAAAAGTTCAATTTTTCTTAGAAAATTCATATCATTCATACATTTCTGTAAAAAATCGTCATTCTGTTTTTAAGATTCATCTATTTTGGTAGAAATGTTATCTTGTTTTTCTTAATGTTAATGTTTTTTTTTAATTCAACTTTTTCATTTCTGATGAAAATTGATTTCTTTTAGTTGAAAATTTGAATAATTGTTTTTAGTTAAAGTTTAATCTTTTCTAAATAAAAATTCGACTATTTAGTTGACAATTTATTTTTATAGTTTAAAATTCAACTACAATGAAACTGTTCTATTGTACGAACAATTGTTGGCGATGATGGCAAGAACCCCGATATAGTGCGGCTCAAGATGTAAACGCTCTTGTTTTTCCACGCCTGAGTGGCCACCGTAAACCCCGCGCAACTCCGGTTATACATACCTGTGTGGCATAAATTCTCGGAACGACTATAGTGGGGCGCCTTATCTAAGAGCTTCTCTATACTTGTTTGAAAGTTCAACCGTTTTGTTGAAAATGCGCCTCCATTGTTTTCAATTTTAACTATTTTATTGTAATTAACACCCACTCGGTTAAAATTAGTTTTCTTGTTTAAAATTCAACTAGTTGGTTGAAAATTGATCCTTTTTTATTGAAAAAACAACTTTTTGTATAATTCATCTTTTCTCGTTTAAAAGACATCTCTTTTCTAAAATATGCTACTCCTTGGTGAAATCAAACCTTTGCGTTAAAAGTGCAAATACTATTAGTTGGCGTATAATATTTATTGCATAAAAGAGGAATTTTTTATTTAGGGTGCATAATTATTTGCATGTAGAAAATTTGAATGCCTATTTCTTTAAAAATTTAAATATTTTCCTGAAATTTTAATTATTCTATTGAATATTAAAGGATTTTGTTCAAAATCATCTTTTTTTATCGAAAATTAAACTGTTCTGATGTATATGCTCTTATTCAGACATAAAATTCGTCCCTGAATGTTAATAATCAGGGAAAAATCAGGAAAAAGTGAGGGAATTTTGAAAATGAAGCTCTTTGCTCATTATGTTTTCCTAATAATTCATTTTTATTTATATTGCAGGAACTCATTACGACCCTTTACATTGGGTTCTTAGGACTTATTTTCAGCAGCTATTTCGTCTACCTCGCAGAAAAAGATGCAGTTGGGCCCAATGGAAAAACCGATTTTGCGAGTTACGCTGATGCACTTTGGTGGGGAGTGGTGAGTTTATTTTTATACTTCCATGACATTCAGTGCATCCATGATTTCATTTAGAAAGAAAATATTCATCTCTTACGATCCGCGTACTAATTGGACTTTTTATACATGCTAATTAAAATTTCGATTCCTGCATCGCTACCTCACATTTTTAACTCTTGCCATCATATATGCAAATAGCGACTTTCCTATATCCTCTCCACTTGAAATTGTTTATGTATTTCTTAAAACGACTCTTTAAATTAGAGAAAATTGGTCTTGATTAAAATATCCATCGAGGGCAACGCCGCCGTTTAATTTTTGAACTGCTTTCTATTTTCGGAAGCCTTTGATTAAGAAAAGACTGACCTACAATTTAAATCTGTTCATAGCTTCGATCGACCCATTTTTGTTCATGAAATATGAAAAGAAATTATATTAACTTAAGAACATGTGATACTTTGCCATATAAGAATTTAATTTCCCATAATTTTTATCCCTGATTTTTAATTTTTCAGAAAAAGATTAGTGATTAGTTATTGAACTACAAAATTATGGAATTTATATCTTTTTGAAATAGATAATTGACAATTTATTTGAGAATATTTTTTGTGATGGTGTTTAACAGTAATGGGCCACACTTATATTGTAGATTTATAAAAGCGTAAACGTTTATAAAATATAAACGTAAATCGTTATTTTTTTTCTTAATCACTAATATTTTGTAACCATACACTTCGCAGCAATTACAGCAGCACATCTACGAGGCATTGAATCAACTAAGCGCTGAACGTAGTCCTTCGATATTTTTTTCCCAATATTCCTGCAGATTTTGCCCTAATGCAGCTTTGTTCGAATGTTTTCTTGCCGCAATGCGAATTTCAAGTGCATCCCACAAATTTTCGATGGGATTTAGATCTGGGGATTGAGTTGGGTCATCAAAAAGCTTAACTTTTTGTATTTTCAAAAATTCTTGGAGCAGCTTCGACTAATGTTTTGGTTCATTATCTTGTTAAAAGATCCAATTTTTAGAAATCTTTTCTTGGCATGTGTTAACATTTTTTCTGAAAAAAATATCTGGATACATCACACTATTCACGATGCCTTTAATCTCGTGCAATAGGCCTAGTCAAACCATTACTGATCCACCCCCATGTTTAACTTTTGGAATTTGATACCGGGAATATTGTCTATTGTTTTTCGGACCTCGAACGTACTTTTTACGTTACTTCCAAACAGATTAAATTTTAATTGGTCAGAAATAAGTACTTGACTCGACATCTTCGAACTGCAATGTTGGTATTTTTGTGCAAATGCCAATCGGGCCTTCTGATTTTTTTTTCTGATCGAAGATTTTTCAACACCAACCCGTCCAAACAGTCCCAAATCATTCAGCCGTCATGTTACCATACTCCTACTTACATTGACAACGTTTCCATCCCAGAGTTCTTTAGCAATTTCAGAAGCAGTTTTCTTGAAATCCTTTTTAGATTTTCTTTTAATGATTTTATCAACACGTAATTGTTTTCCGCTGTGTAACAGATCGTGGGAGGTCCGTTAGAGACTTGGTAGTAGTAAACTTAGCGATTATTCTATTCACAGTAATTTTACCAATTTTTAATAAAGCAAAATTACACGAGATGCCTTTTCTTATTCAGAATGATTTATCACGGCTTCCCGAATTTCAATATTCATATGTTTCAGTCTAAAGACCTTAGAATGTGACTTGATCTTTGACGTAGAACACTGGATGATTATAAACAAAGCAAGTAGCGAGTCCGGCGGAGTTCTCACAAAAATGCAAACACAGTGGCCCAATACTTTTGCACACATAAATACAGAATATAAAGGATAAAATTCGTAAACCTTTCTTTTCAAAAGCTGTTACCTATCTTTTTGTTTACTGCAAATATTATAGTTACTTTCTATATAAATAGATCTTTCCATAAGTTTTTCCATAACTTTTTCCCAGCACTGACTAAAATATCACATGGCCTTAAGGATTAATTAATTTATGTTCATGCGTATCTATTGACACGGATATGCTACGACATTCAAAGGCGGAGTTTTTAGCATTTTTATTTTTAATCATAAGAATATTGAGCGCAAAATGAAATTAGGGAGCATCCAGTCATTACGTGAGACTTTTTCTGGGGTCAGTGTTTTGCGCCAAAATACAGTTACAGATCCCGCGCACACCGCGCAGCTCCTGTTACATCTGCCTGCAGCACGGCGTCAATTCTCGGAAGGGCTATAGAAGGGAAAGCTATTTAAGAGTTTCACTGTATTATTAAAATCACCTCATATCCTTCAACATTCTTTAAAGTACTTTTCTATTAATGAAATCCTCTGAAAACGCGTGATTTTTGTTTGAATATCGAAAAATGCTTTATATTAATGAAAAATTATTTTAAATTCTGTTCGATCTCTTAAAATCTTACGATAAATCATTTTTAATCCTGTGAAATCATGAAAAAACCTATAAATCTTATTAAAACCTCCTGGCATCCTTTAAAATTCTCTGCAGAACTTTGTTACTACACGAAATCCTTTAAAATCCCTTGATTTTGTTCAATCTCGTGAAGTCTTTGGAAATACATCACAAAAAAATGTTAACTTTACAACGATTTCAGAATAATCTTTGCTTGCAACGAAAATTACCTTTACATATTAAGATTTACCAATGCATTCAACTTCATCTACTAGGAAATTATAGGCAAAAATAATTCACTTATAATTTTTCTGTGATGGACATACTTCGGAATCTTTTAAAATTAATTAAAATCATTTAAAAAGCCTGGAAATTTTTGAAAATATTTTTAAAATCCCTGAAACAGGTTTTATTGTAAATCTCTTTAAATCTTTAGAATCACAGTAAAATCCCCTGATATCCTTTGAAATTCGTCAAAATACTTCCATATTACATAATATCTTTTGATATCCTGATATTTTCTTTAATATCTTAAAATCATTTATAATATTCGGAAAACATTTTTAAACTCCATCACATCATTTAATCCCTTGATATTCCTCAAAATTCGCGAAAATACGAGTACTTCCGTAACTTGTCAAATTCTTTGAAATAATTTTTTTTTAATTTATGAAAATCCCTTACAATATTTGGAAGTTCTTTGATATTGCGTGGATATATCAAAACCCTTTTATATCTTTTAAAACCCTGCGAAATTTTTGTAAATTTTTTAAATTTCCTAAAATCTATTAAAGGTGGGCTACGTTCCTTCAAGTATTCAAAATCTCAATAAAATCCTATGATATTATTAAAACTTCGTGAAAATACTTTAGTAATACATCATGGAATCCTGTAAAACACTTTAAAATCAAGTTTTTTTCTAGTATCTTACAATCATTAATAGTATTCGAAAATCCTTTAAAATTCTGTCAAATTTTTTGATATCTTACGAAATCCACTGAAATTCTTTGAAAGCTCTTCACTTTTTTTTAAATGACCCACAACCCTTAAAGTATTCGGGAATTCTTTGAAATTCTGTCAAATCCTTTAGAATATTACGAGAAGATTCAAAATCCATTGATATATATTATTTATTATACAAACGTGGATCTTATTAAAATCACCTACTGCAATTTAAAGTTTGTGAATACACTTGGTTATTACATGAAATCCCCACAATCCTTTGAAATCTCGTGACTTTCTTAAATCTCTTAAAATCCTTCATTATATTTGGAGATCCTTTGTAATTTCGTCAAATCCATCGAAATCTTACAACAAACCTGAAAATTAGGAAATTACCTTGGAAATTTGGGACATTTCCTGTATGCCGCATGAAATCCTTCGAAATTTCGTTTTTTCAAATCTCTTAAAAACGTTTATAATATTTGGAAATTCTTTGAAATTGGTAAAAATTCCTTGAATTCCTTTAAAATCTAGTAAAATTTCTAGAACTGCAAGCAAATTTTATAAATTCCCTTATGATCTTGTAAAATCCCTTGAAAAATTCATTTTTTCTCTGGAATTGTGCAAAATATTTTGCTTCAAACTCTTAAAATTGTTCAAAAGCATTTGAACTTTCAATGTGAATATGTTGTCATTCTTTGAAAATCTGTTGAAATACTTTCAAGTCACTGTAAATGTTTCACATCTTTTAAAATCTTTTGTAATCACATTTATGGTGAAAATAATTAAATATTGTTAATACATTCAGTAAAAAATATTAAATCTTACGTAATTAATTGACTTTCCCGCAGTAAATATAAAATGATGAAAATGCTTTCTTCTGAAATCAGATTGCCGAAAAAGTCATACGTATACAACTCCTTGAACATTTAACAAAAAACTGAACATAAGTTTGTAGCATCTTGCCTAATCATCAATTTCAATTTAACAATTCATTTCTTCTCATTACGTATTTAATCTCAGGTTATAAGATCCAGTAGTAACTTCGTTCATAGTCAGACAGTACTCACTAACCTTGTTCTATTTTCGACATCGACGAAGAAATGTATGCCAAAATATATTAGTATTTAAACAATGTATAAAGTGTATCTAAAGCCGTATTTTCCTATGCATAGGGCTATTAAAGATCAGGGAATTTTTCATAACTTGAAGTTAAACTTTATTTTCTTATTTTCATAAAAATTCATGAATTTTGTGAAAAAACATTCATTTTCTTCAAAATTCGTATTTTTGAATTCAAAATTCATATATTTTGTTAGAAATCGCGTTAATCGACGATTTAACTCTCTTAATAGAAATTCGTTTTAAAATTTAACCATTAGGTTAAAAATGAACTTTTTTACTGAAAATTTAAATGTTTTATTTTTGTTCAAAAATTCGTTTCTTCAGATGAATTTCGTTTTTTTTTCTTTTTTTTTAATTCATTTGTTGAACTAAAAATTTAACTATTCAGTTTTTCATATGTATGTCTTCTTCATTTGAAAGTTTAACTATTTGTTTAAAGTTTCATTTCTTTAATGAAGATTGATCATATAAGCTAAAAAATTATTTATTTAACTAAAAATCTAACTATTACATTTTTGGTGGAAAATTCATAATGTTTTATAAAAATTTAATCTTCTTGCATGATAATTCATGTTTGATTAAGAATTTATCTATTTCTTTAAACATTTATTTATTTGGATGAAAAGTTATTTTTTCAATGAGATTGAAGCTGTTTTATTTTTTGTTCAAAATTCATTTCTTTGGCCGAGAATTCGTTTCTTTTTCTTGAAAATCTATCTGCCCTTCCAAAATTGTAACCATTCTATTGTTAGATTAAAATTAATTTTTTTTCGTAGAAATTTCATGTCTTTTACTAAGAACTTCTATTTTTTGTTAACAAATTCATTTTCGGGTGACAATTTTTTCTTTTTAGGAAGATTTATCATTTTTGTTGAAAATTCATTTCTTTAACTGAAAATTAAACTATTCTATTTTTTGTTGCAAGTGAATCTGGTTTTATAGAAATTAATTATTCTTGTTTAAAATTTCATCTGTTCACGATTTTACCTATTTCGTTGAACATTTATTTGATTTAGATGAAAATTTCTCTGGTGTGAAAATGCAATTTTCTTAATCACAATTTCATCATTTTAATTAGAAATTATTTTCTATAATCAAAACTACCATGTTATTAGCCTATTACGCCACCAGAAAAGTAATCCTTAGGTAGCCCTTCACTATACAGTCCAGAAAGCGGCGGGTAATTAGTTCTAAACGCCACTGCAGAGTCACAGCAACCGTACACGAGCCCACCTGTTCCCGTTATTTGCCACCGGTGCAAATGCGCATGTTGATGGCCACAGACGGAACTGTGCAGTGGGCATCTGCGCACGTCTAGAGTTCCACGTGGACACTTGGGAGTGTTCCCTCTGTGCAACCAAACCGTTGCTAGGGTACCATCTATGCACGTCTAAATGTGGACGTGCGCAGATGGTACACCCCCAACTGTGTACGTCGAGAGCCGGTGGTACGAATGTGCAGGTTGTTATTTTAAGTGCACAGGTGGAACATTTCAAACTGTAAACATTAACAGATAGCAGGCACCCAACTTTGCACGTCTCAATTGATAACATCATGTTTTCAACACAGAAATGAAAGAAGCAAAGCAAAATTTAGTACCCTAAAATCTAAGGATAAATATGAGCTGGCCTTCGAGAAATTTGATAGTTGGAGAAAACAAAACAAACGAATTTTCGATCAGTGATAATCATCATTGTGAAAAAACATTCACGTCATAGAACTTTGTCGTACCTTTTCGGTGAAGGGATATCTTAACGCTCACTTTTCTGGGGGCTCTTCAGACACATAATATGGTAGTTTTGAATAAACTGTATTAGGTTACACACGTTTTCACGTGGAATACAATGTCCACACAGACGAATTTTACTGTTTGTCCTGCGAACATTGACCTCCCGTATAAAGAGGTGCCTATCCCTACTTGTGATGTCATGTAGTACTATTAGCTGAAAAATTGATAATAATATTTTTTGTTAAGAGTTGTTCTTTTCATAGAATAAAAAATATTATTATCAGTTTTTCAGCTAATAGTACTCTATTAGCTGAAAAATTGATAATAATATTTTTTGTTAAGAGTTGTTCTTTTTATAGAAATTTATTCCCCTTGCTGAAAAATTTATCAACTTAGTTAAAAATGTAACTATTTCGTCAAAAATTGATTTCATTTGTTTCAAAATTAATTTTTTTACTACAAATTTATCTTTACCACACTAATGCATGACTTTTTATCGTCGGGACAGTAATGGTTCATGTCCGAGAGGAAAATTTATAGCTAGACCTTTCTCCGTCCTCGATTTACATGAACCATTTGTATTCAGAACGTAAACACTGATGTTTTGGACATTATTGAAATTCACAGGAGTCAGCGCTGCCTACACAGCAGTCACTCCTGTCCAGTGCAGGAGCGACTCCGCGTCGCGAACATTTGCAGGCCAGGTTCAAAAAGTCACCTACTAAAAAATGCAGTTACCTCGCAAATTAATTTTTGTGATGATTGTAAATACATTTGATAATTGATGTTCGGTTCTAATAAACTATTTTTATTTGTTAGAATTAATTTCTATGAAATTTTTTAATGGTTTTGTATTAGGAGTAATATTCTTTACGGCGCTCCGTGTAAAGATTCGACGTTTGACGCTTGTATAGCGCTTCGAAAGTGAAGAATTTCATACCTATTTACTTACTTTCCGCTACGTCATTACTTTACCTCTCTAGGTAAAAAACCGAATTTGAGTTCTTCTTTTATGAGATCCTTCAATGAGCAACAAATTCGAGTTTAGCATCCAGAGCTACTGCGCATGCATTCAGCAGAACTGTTATCAAAAGTTACCGGTAACTTTCTATAAATTTCCGGAAATTACTATAAATTTAATAAATTTCATCCATATTTGTGTTATAAATGACCATATATTTCTTAAATTTTCATAAATTTCTCGAAATTTCCGTGAATTTCATAAGTCAACATAAATTTAATAAGTTTCTGTTAATTTTTTAAATATACATGAATTACCGTAATTCTCAAGTTTCCTTATTTTAATGGTAACTTAAGGGTGACCGATTTTTTCAAACTATATTTTTGATTGCTTGCTTTTCTATGGGTTGCTGACTAGTTAATCGTCCAGTTTTCAGCTGATCCATTGCCCAAATATCATGTGACCCCACCATCTCTTCGCTCCTGCGGCAACATTTCACGCTCTTCGAAAATCGCTCTCTTTCTCCCCTTTTCATGCAATCTACTATTTCTCAATATATCTTTAAAACAAGATTTTAATTGGAAAAACGATGGATATATAAGCGAAGCAAAATGTGTATGTGTCAAAAAATGAGGTTTAGTGGTTTTATTAACTCACCATGGATTTTCACAATTTTACTCGGGCTGTAAATATTTAGATAACAGTAAGAAATGTCGGAACATTCACTGGCATCTATTGGCAAATGTAATGAGAAAATGCTATGGAATGCTATAAAATTTAAACGAACGAAATGAAATTTAAAAATTTTAAAATTAAAAATTGGATGGCAAAAATACGGATTTCTCGATCATTGTCCACGACAATATGAAAATAAGAGCAAATCTTTGAGAATTTTAAAAAGCGTGGGAAAAATACTTTACCAACCACCAAAAAAGTAGTTTGCTGACACTTTTTAATTTTGTCACTGTTAGTAACAACGACCTACCCCCTATTTCATTGCAAATCTGAAAAAAGTAATTCCGTAATTTTTTTCTTCTTTTTTTTATTTTAACAGGTGCCGGTTTTGACTTGAAGTTTCCCATGTAAATACTTGGGGAACAACCTTTTTTTTGAATTATTAGAATAATTTTTTAGGGTTTAAAAAAATTCGACGAGAATGTATGGGTACCTGTAGATAATTTTGCAACGACGAATTTCGTGTATCAGGCATACGGATTTGACATTCCTAAAACACCCCCACGAATACCTGAAAACTACCTTTTACACCAAAAATGCCAATTCTTTATGAAATCGATCTTTTGAGCACTGTATTTTGGTCTTTTTTCACTATAAATTATTAATGTTTGTCTATTGGAACATTTTTTATCATTGTTTAATTAATTTTCAATTATTTACACAAATGGAATTTGTTAGAATAATTTTTTTCGAAATTTTGTTTTCACCCTTAAAATTATCACTGTTAGTCCATTGGAATACTCAATAACATTAGTTCATTAAGTTTAAATTGTTTAAACAAATTGAATTTGTTTAGTTAATTTTTTTATAATTTGTTTTTTTTCCCTAAAAATTACTACTATTGGTCTAGTGGAATATTGATTAACATTTATTCATTAATTTTCAATTATTTAAGCAGATTTAATTTGTTAATAATGTTATTTCGAATTTTTATAAATAAAAATTGTTACTATGTTACTAGACAAATAGTAATAATTTTTAAGGAAAAAACTAATTTTCGAAAAAAAATTATTTAACAAATTACATTTGTTTAAACAATTACAAATTAATGAAATAACGTTCATAAATATTCCACTAGACTAACAGTAATAATTTTAAGGGAAAAAAAACTTTTGTAAGAAAATTATTTTACTAAATTACATTTATTTCAATAATCTAAAATTAATTAATCAATGATAATAAATATTCCAATAGACAAATATCAATAATTTTAAATGAGGAAAGACCATAATACAGTGCTCAAAAGGTCGATTTTATGAAGAATTGACATTTTTTATCTTAAGGGTAGTTTTGAGGTACTCGTGGGGGTGTGTTTGGGGCGTAAAGCCCATATGTCTCTTATATAAAAGTCTTCGTGAGATAATTATCTACAGACACACATACTTTCCTGTCAAATTTTTTCAAACTCTAAAAAATTATTCTAAAAACTCAAAAAAGCGATTTTTCCCCATGCATTTTACACAGGAAACTTCAATTCAAAACCGGCACCTGTAAAAATAAAAAAATAAAAATAAATAAAAAATAGCGGAATTTCTTTTTCTTATTTGAAATAAAAAGGAGGGGGGTAGTTGCCCTCTAGCATGCAAAAATCCGCAGTCATCAGAAATGACTTACTTTTTGCATTCGTTACACAATATCCCTGCATTTATTATAATAGATTAATTTGAGAGATAACTGGTTTTTTGCAGCAGGTGACTTATTGAACCTAGCGTGTTCACGTTCGGGGCGTGCTGGCTAGGCAGCTCTGACTCCTCTCCGTTTCATTAATGTTCAAAACATCAGTGTGTACTTTCTAGACAGGAATGGTTCATGTCCAGCAAGGATGGAGTAATGTCTAGCTCCAACTTTCCCTGCAGGCCCAAATCGTTACTGCCCGGACGCTACTCAGTCATGTTTTTTCTCTGTTTATATGCAGTTAAAAATTGATTTTTTGGTCCAAATTTTAAATATTGTATCAAAAATTCTTGTTTGTTGTCCCTTCTACCTGAAAATCATGATCAATTGACTTTCTGGATTCACAGCCTGAAAGAATTTCTTATTTAAAACTTTATAATATTTTTTGAAATTTCAATTAGTTGCTTAAGAGTTATTATTTTTTGTTGTTGTTGAAGATTGATTATTTTAGTTTAAAATTCATTTTTAACTGAAAATTTAACTATACCATTTTTTCAATATCAACTATTTCGTTGCAAATTTATTTTTTATGTTTCAAAATTAAATTTTAACGTGAAATTTAACTTTTCGTTCTTTCAATCTGAGGATTACAAATGCCTTTTTGCACGTTCTTTAGCAAACAGAAAGGACTACAACTATGCTGTAAAAAATACACATTTTTTGAAATACAAAAAAAAGTTGCAAACATAAAAATGATAAGGGAGCGTTTTGTAGATCTCTTCAAGGAGAAAAATTTATATTGAACTTTTTCCTTTAGCTTAAATATTTTTCAAAGAAAACGTTTCTCACAAATATGAGCCTCTTTTTATTCACTTTCGTGGTGCCGCAGCTACTATTTCTCTTTGCTTAGCAATATCTGAACATCTTGAGAACACAGGGAAATTTGCACATGCTTTCATTGATATAACGCAATCGCCTTTATAATCTAATAGTAAGATGGGTAGTGTAGATTGTTAGGACAATGAAGCGTCGTCGAACAATTTAATCGAGATAATTACAGCCCAGTTGTTCTTGCTCTCCGTTACGGTAATCGATCCTTGCTTTACTTCGAAAGGGTGGAATGGAACAATGAGCATTTGCTTAAACAATCTAACTTCCCTCTTAAATGCATTTTGATATTTAAACTAGATACTATCAGTCTCCTACATTCAATGTCATCGAGTAGCGATTTCTAGGTCAGTCAATTATTTGGAAAATTGATCCTTACTCTTGTCTGCAATCATTACCTTAATTTTATTATTATCATTAAGTTTGAGAAACTGATAATAATTAATGAAAATAGAGTGCTTGTGAATAAATTTGATGTGCACTTTCTATTAATTAGTCAATTTAATCAGATGACTCTCTGTTTAGATTACTGTTACCACGATCGGATATGGCGACACAGTTCCACAAACTTGGATGGGGAAGATAGTGGCATCGTGTTTCAGTGTCTTCGCGATATCGTTTTTCGCACTTCCAGCTGTAAGTAAAATATTTTCACTATTTGTGGATTTCCTAATTTAGTGTAAATCCACTCATTTTCTATACAAAATGCGCACATACTCTCAGTTAGGTACATCCAAAGTATCATAGAAACAAAACAATCATCACTATTTCAAAAGAAGCTAAAAATACACATATACATAGAACTTTGAAATGTCGGAAAACTTTATTTCCATGAATTCTGCAAATTTTATTAATTCATTGAATTCCATGAATTTCTCGTATTCCGTAAATTTCTTGATTACATTCAATTCCGAGAATTTCTTGAATCTCTAGAATTCCATCAATTCGATGAATTACGTGAATCTCGCAAATCCAGAGAATCCCGTGATTTTAATAAATTCCGTGATTTCAGTAAATCTCTTGAATTCCATAAATTCCGTGAATTCCATAAATGTTGTGAGTTTCATGAATTCTGTAAAATCCGTGACTTCGGTGAATTTCATCAATTCTGCGAATTCCTTAATTTCCATGAATTCTGCAAATATCATGAATTCCGTGAATTCCTTGAATTTCATTAATTCCCTAATTTCTTTGTGTACAGTTTTCGTCTTTAAATCGCTCTAATACATTTATTGGAATGCTGGATGGTGACTTTACGATTTACAATACTTACAATACAGAAACAATACATTTCAGAAAAAACTCCGACTTTCTGACTGCATTCTGAAAGAAAATTGCCATATACATAATTTAATTATTTAATGAATTCATTGAAATATATAATTGTCCGTACAAAGTAATATTGATTGTATGAGCATTAATTTGAACATAATTTTATTTAAAAAATGATAATTAGTGCCAAAAATCTCCAACTTCAATTTTTTGCATTCAGGGTTTTTCACCCTAAAAAAATACTTATAGGGTTAAATTTAAAAGTGAATTGTGATTCGTATTCTATGGCAAATTTAGAAAAGAAGTTTTGAGGGCCAAGTCGATAAAATGTATTGACAACCACCATAAAATGTTCCTACTGAAGTTTGAAAAAAGATAATAATTTTTTCCTGAAAGAAAATAACAAAATTTGTTTTTTTTTGACAAAAATGAAAAAGAGGCTAGAAAAATAGAAAAGTAACCAATCAAATCTCGTTCCTTCTCTTTTTTATCTTCTTAGACTTTTTTGTTTTTATTATTATCAAATAACAATTAAAAAACATTAGTGAGAAATAATCCCCAACGTTTCGGGTGCCCGGAAGAGAGCATCGTGGTTTCGTTGCTGTTCCTTCCTGCTCAAACATTTTTTATTTAATTTTTTCCCCTTTTTGAGTGCCGAAACGCTGTAATTATTTTTTCCAATGTTTATTATTCTGATTTGATAATAATAAAAATAAAAAAGACGAAAGAAATAGCAGAGGGAAAATTGTATGCTTGTTAGCCATATTTGGTCATTGGATTCTTGGTTTTATTTTCAAGAATTCTGCACTTTGATTTGAATATTGGACGTTAAATTTGATTTTAATCTCATTTAAATTTCTATAATTTCAAGTTGATACACCTAATATTGACGAATCTGAATAAAATGTACAAAAAAAAACGTCTTTTTTTATAATGGGAAATAGGTGTGATAGGCCATCATGGTAAAGCTTGCAGGACCTCTAAATATAATTTCCCTCAACGCATTTATTTCTTTGTGGATTCAAACAAATTGGGAGGGACTGTGTATAAAAACTTAGGAAGGAAATCCAATGCACTTTTTTTTCTAGTCTCAAAATCTACTGTATAATATTTCTCGCGGCTATCCTTTCATATTTTTGTAGCTTTAGGTACTAAAAACTGAAAAAATCTATTTTCGATTATCTTAACTACAATTCTGTTCCTTATATTACCAATAGTTACTTGTTAGAATTTTACACTTTTTAGTTTGTCAGCATTCCACCAATTCCATATTCAAGCTCGATTCCGTAACTTTACTAACATCATAAAAATAGAAAATATAATACTAGCATATTGAATTTAAAAAAAAATAAAAATTTAGCAGAATAAGCTCTTTAACTTCACTCTAGACATTTCAAAAGCAAATAATGTAAGAAACGAATTGATCGGAATAAAATTGATAGGCAGGGAAAATCATGCCAAGCGGAAAATACCTATATTCTGTCTTTTTTTCCATAAAGAGTTCCTATTTGAAATAACTGGAGTGGGTAATTTCAACAGAATTCATTGAACTTTGTGAATATTCTTTTGAGATAGGTTTGTGGAACGTCTCATTATACTTACGTTAAGCTGTCGTGAGCGGAAGTCGGATCCTGTCAGCAGACTCTGATCGTTATTTCAGGGTATTCTGGGCTCTGGCTTTGCGCTGAAAGTGCAACAAAAGCAAAGGCAGAAACACTTTAACCGGCAGATTCCAGCAGCTGCGATGTTAATTCAGTGTTTATGGAGGTGTTACGCTTCTGATAAGGCTATTAACAGCGTTGCTACGTGGAACATTTACATCAAGGATCCTACCCCTGCGGGTCAGTCAACGACGCCACTCGGAAAGGTAAGCTTTCCAAATCTTAATATCGAGTAGCTTTGATGTTTATGTTGATTGTCAATGTTGTCTAGTTGCTTCGGATGTTCTTAAACCTATGATTGAAACAAAGTTGTAGTTTCTTATTAGGCTCCTTCATCAAATTTTTGGAAATATTATTCCTCAGAATGATATTCAATTAAGAGAGGTCTAAAAAAAAGTAAAATTAGGCTCAATGCGCCCGTAAAAAAAGTTTTTCGTAGTCTATTTAAACGTTAATTTTCTCAAATCGCTTCTTCTACCATACTCTTCTTGTACTGCCCTCCCCTAATATCGCGTCGCAACTTTCTATCTCCATACTTTCCCTTCCACGCTCTCCCCACACTCTCTCCTTACTCCTCCCCTATGTTACCTGCCCTACTTTCCGTCCCCCTTAATTCAAATACCCTTAATCTTCTTCCCTACTTTCCCCACCCAGTCATACGTCCACTCCTGCACCTACTCCCTTTCCCTACCATAATATCCCGTCACAACGTATCATCTCTCCCTCCATTCACCATCATCTCTCCGACTCTCCCTTCGCCCTCCATACTTCCTTTCTCCACACTCACTTCTCCGCCTAAGCAAACAGTACGCCAGGAGCTATGAAGCCTTAAAACCTAAAACTTGATATAATGTTAATTTGAATTCTTATAACTGTTTTCGATATACACAGTTCATACAGGCCAGGGAATTCTAAAAACTCATAGAAAGTCAGGGAAGACGCAAAGTGAAGTTGTGGTTTAGAGATAATCCATAAATTACGCAACGCTTTTTTCTTAAATTTTCACCCCACCCCCTTACCTCTCAAAATCATACCAAGATTGTGTAAACATAGGAAACGAACATTCATATAAATTATGTTATATAAAAAAAGTCAAACCTTCATGAAATAAGATTTGGAAAACAAAATTTATTAATAACAATCAAGTCGTAAAAAGTCTAATTGTACAATTTTTTTTATTTTATAACAATTTTTCTGTCTAATAATTTCTCATGTACCTGAAAATTTTATTACGCCAAAATCTTTCTTTCAATACCCCGTTCTCGGCCTTCCTAGAACTGCTGGCACCCACAATTCCTCAGGGAAGCAGGAAGGGAGCGGTTGCGACAGTCGTCCTGTAAGGGCAGTAGTGCGCGAGTATTTAGTCAAGTAAATTTTACAATAGCATACATTCTAATTAGAAATGCTTCAGGTGGTCATGACTGCTTACTGTTGGGCCCCCCACCCCCCGAATTCAGTCCAGGACTATTTGAAAGCAACACCAGATTGAAAACAAGAGTTTGGTGTATTTGGTTGAAAACTTTTATATGTTGTTAAAAATTCAACAATTTTGTTTAAAAATGATTCTGTTGTTGTTGAAAATTCAAATGTGTTGTTAAAAAGACATCTTTTTGATTTGAAAATTCTACTATGTTGGTACCGACTTCCAACTATTTGCTTGAAAATTAACTTTTGTATTAAAAATTCAACTTTTTTATTGAAACTTCGCATGTTCTTTAATTGGATTCAGCTGTTTTTAATATAAAATTTAAATATTTGTTGGCTGACATATCAACTATTAAATTTTTGATGAATTCATCTTTTTTCGTTAAAACCAAAACTACTTAAATATAAATATTTTCTCCAAATTTGTTTAACGCCCGGGAAGTGATTAATTAATCCAGCCGAACCACGTGAACTTCCAGGACTCAACTACCCACGGTGGGTGGAATCCAACCCAGCGCAATATTTAATGATTTTTGTAGTTAAATTCGAAACTTTGAACGAACTAACGATAGCTAATTCATAGGAAAGCAATAAATCATCAATTTCAGTCAATAAAGTTTTTACGACATGCAAATATATGAAGAAAAAAGTAGAAAACACAGGTACTACATAGAATTTTTTTCTTCTCTTAATAAAAACGAAAAACTTGATCAAAGTAGAATTGGAAACAGTAAAACAAAACAGCTCAACTTTTTTCCGCAAATGTACAGCATTCAGAGACTAGAAAAACAAAATGCTGTGAACAAATTCACAAAATGAAAAACTTGAAGGAAATAAAATTTAAAACAGATTAGGACAAAGAGTAGGACAAATTCACAAAAATAATTCTAGCGCATAATACTTAATGGAAAATCTCTTACTTTTCACCAGCAAAGTCTGAAGTAAGACTGACTACGAGGGTACTGAAATGGAGAAGGAGATAATGAATGTTGGCTCCTGCGCAGCTTCAATGAACCAGAGCATGGGTGCGATTCCACCCATACGTAGTTCTAGCTAGGTTAAGGTTTCAAAACTAAACTCTGTCAGACTTGTTTATTTTAGATTAGGATAAATGCAACGTTTCGATAACTATCGCTATCCTCATCCGGCATTAATTCTAGAGGAGCAATTAAGACGCTTGATTCTGTATAATCGTTAAATAATGTATATAATAATATAATAACACTATTTTTATCTTACATAGTGAATATCTACATGGGAGTCGAAGCATTATTGACATTTGGCAGAAATATGTTATTCTGATGTGTGGAATTTTTTATTTTATATTCAAAAATGAGTTTTGGAGCTGAAAATTGTAAATTAATGCTTGTTTAAACAAGGTACACTCTTAGGTTAAGAATAGCACGTAATTGAAAAAATATATAATATATATTTTTTTAAAGTAACGTAGTAGTAGTAAGTGAGTCCTTAATATGAAATCTCTAAACGATATTATCGATTGCGATTGTCACACTACTCGATTTTCATTGCTATATGCGTGAGACACGAGTTATTAATGGGTTAGACATAGTTGGAAAATATTGAAAAAATTGTCACGATTGCTCGTTCTTTGATAGCTACACGCGTGCGAAAGTGACACTCGTGAGTCACCCTGAGTTAGACAGTCATGGAACGTTACACGCGTTTTCTTGAAGTTAAATGATCCCAACGCGAAAGTATTTTTGGATCACTGTTGGGAATAATAATCGAATAAAATTTCGAGGTCGACAATACTAATCAACGCTTCTCATTTACCACCACCTTTCCACCCGTACTACTGCAATCGCAATACTGGGCATCTGCTTGTTATTTATTATCGTATTTTTATTTCAAGTTCGGAAAGAACATTTTAAAGCGTTCAAAACATTTGAACGAGCTATCTGGACCATTAAATATAGCTACCTGAGTACCTGCGGAGAATTTCTCCGAGCTTCTCAGAGCCTTGAGAACCTTTAGCATATACTCTGAGATTTCTATCGGTAGGGTTAGTATATTATTAATTATAAGTTAATCTTTAATCTGTTATTTGTTATTAATATAAACAATAACATTAAGTAATATTTCTATGAAGCATAGAATTTGTTATTAAAGTCCATTGCTGTTGGAAAATGCGATAACAATCTTTAGAAATTTTGAGGTTATGAATTAATTTTAGAATACAAAAGCGAACTGCTGGTCGCAGAAGTAGATAATTTTGGCCACTTTAATGTAAGTCTTCCGTATATGTCTAAAAAATCTATCCAATATTATTTTTTGCTATGAACGGTTACGAAAATGTACTACAAAAACTTTAAGAAAGTTAAATTTTTACTGAAATTTTGCTTACAAAATTACACAAAAATTTTATTCAAATTTATGAAATGTTTGATGAAAAAACAGAAACAATTTTAATCCGGATTAAAATAAAAAAATAGCTTTTTATGTTTTCATCTTACGTCTTTTTGATGAATTTGTTTACTGCGAGCAGTTCGCTCTTGGATGGCAGAATGTAATATTAACCTCAAAATCTCAATAAGTTGCTACCGCATTTTTTATCAGCAATGAAATGTTATAACAAATTCCATGCATCACAGGAATAATACTTAATGTTTATATTCAATGCAAATAATAACTAAAACATTAACTTGTAACTAAAAATACACCAATGTTACACTAACTTTACTCAATATCAGAAAAGTACCATTAAACTCCTTGCACTTAACCTTAACAACAAAACAGCTGTATCAAGTGTATAGGCTTCCAATGTTTTATGTGCTTTGAAACAATATATGGTTTAAGAAATGTGGTATTAAATGAATTATGTTCAAGTTTAGGGATGTATTGGGTCTTCATATTTATATTTATAACAAAAAACACAAATTTTTAACTAAATACGGGAATTTTCAAACAAACAATTCCATTTTTAACTAAAAAAATCAAGTTTCAATAAAAAATATCAAATTTTAAACAAAAATAGAATAATTCAGTTTTCAGTATATAAAACTTAATATTCAATAAAAAAAATGAAATTTTCTACAGGTTATTTTACATTTTAACCAAAACAGGCAAATTTGACAGCAAATAGTAAAAGTATTAACAAAAAAGATGAAATTTCAATCACAAAGATTAATTTTATATTTTAAAAAATCTTTTTTAACAAATAATAGAATTTTCAACTAAATTAATTTTCAATCCACGTACAATAATATGTAAAGTATTCAAAGTAAGATAGAATTCACTTAAATTCAGAAAGTTTCTGCACATTATATAGCAGAATCTTTCAGCGATTGACATTTTTTTATAGTAAATTATGCAATACGTTTTTTCTGATATAATACAAAAAAATGGAATTTGGACATCTATGTTAAGAATAATAAAAAACAGATTAATTCTTTAACCATAAAATAATTTTTATCAAAAAAGATGAAGTTTCAATTAAAAATATAAAATTTTAAACAAAAATATAATAATTTAGTTTTTATTTTATAAAAGGTAATATTCAATCCAAAAAATGAAATATGATACAGGTTATTAAAAATTTTTATTAAAACAGATGAACTTGACACCAAATAGTAAAAGTTTTGACAAAAAAGATGAATTTTTAATCACAACGATTAAGTTTCAATTAAAAAAAATTTTTATAAACAAATAATAGAATTATCAACTAAATTAATTTTCAATGCAAGAACAATATGATATAAAGAATTTAAAATAAAATAGAATTTACTTATAACCAGGCAGGTTCTACACATTATTTAGCAGAATCTCTCAGAGATTAAAATTCTTTTATAGTAAATGATGCAAGACGTTTTCTTTCGATCTGAGACAAAAAAATCGAATTTGGGCATCTATGTTAAGAATAATAAAAAACAGATTAATTTTTCACCCATAAAATAATTTTTAACAAAAAAGATGAAGTTTTAATTAAAACAGATGATCTTGACACCAAATAGTAAAAGTTTTGACAAAAAAGATGAATTTTTAATCACAACGATTAATTTTTAATTAAACGAAATTTTCTAAATACAAATAATAGAATTATCAACTAAATTAATTTTCAATGCAAGAATAATATTATACAAAGAATTTAAAATAAAATAGAATTTACTCATAACCAGGCAGGTTCTACACGTTATTTAGCAGAATCTCTCAGCGATTAAAATTGTTTTCTAGTAAATTATGCAAGACATTTTTTCCAATCTAAGATAAAATAATCGAATTTGGACATCTTTGCTAAGAATAATAAAAAAATACTAATTTTTTACCCATAACATTAATTCTCTACAAAGAAAACGATTAGTTTTCAACCAACAGTGATATAATTAAAATTTTCCTTGTACATTAATTTTTAACAAACAAAAAAAATCAAGAAAATAGTGCAATCCTGAATAAACAAGATAAGATTTTAACAAAGAAAAATAATTTTCGACCAGAAAACCGAATTTTCAAATGAAAAAATTAATTTTTAATTAAAAATATAATTTTTCATACTGAAATTGTGCAGTTGCATTTTCAATTAATTTTTAACAAAATATTTGAACCCTTATCAAAAAGATCAGTTTTCAAACAAATAGTGGAGTTTTCAACCAAAAAAGATACATTTTTAATTAAAAATATAAATATATAAAACCAGAAATAGGATAATTCCTTTTTAGTTAAAAGAATTAATATTTAAAAACAAACAATTAAATTTCAACAAATTAATTGAAATTTTACTAAAATAGATGCATTTGGTTATACATACATAGTTGAACTTTCAAGCAAACAGATGTATTTTCAACCAAGAAGATTAGTTTTATATCAAAAATACGATGTTTGAAACAAATAATTGAATTTTCAACCCAAAAATATCCATTTTTAATTCCAAATTTCAGTGTTCCACCAAAAGCGGGATACTTAAATTTTCAGTTAGAGAATTTAATTTTTACCAAAAAAAAAACGGAATGTGCAACTTAATAGTTTTGTTCTCACTCACAAAGATGAATTTTCAAACGAAAGGACTAATTTCCTACCGAAATAACGAATTTTCAACTACAAAAGATCAATTTTTGACTTCAAATATCAATGCTCTACCAAAAATGATATAATCCAATTTTATCTTACATAAATTAATTTTGGACTAATTTTAAAGGAACTTTCAACAAAATAGTTGAATTCTCAATTAAAAAGATGAATTTTTAAGGAAGTAGTTTTATATTTCTATCAAAAAAGACAAATTTTCAAAATACATAAATTTCCAAACAAATAATCCCACTTTTAACTAAAAAAGATCAAGGTTCAATAAAAAATATTAAATTTTGAACAAAAATATAATAATGCAGTTTTTAGTTTATAAAAGTTAATATTCAATAAAAAAATGAAATTTTCTACAGATTATTTCAAATTTTAACTAAAACAAAGGAATTTGATACCAAACAGTAGACACAATGGTAGCCTATATCAGAAAATTTTATTAAATCTAAGAAAAGTACACAATATCTTGTAAGTACCATGTTTATACCTTGTTTATAAATATATTTCCAAATGGTTCAATCTTTAACGAAAAAAGGTCGATTTTAAACCAAAAGGATTAATTTTCTACAAAAACATAAAAATTAAAAAATTAAATTATTAAGTACAAAAGGTCAATTTTCAATTTAGAATATCAATTTTCAACCAAAAATAGTAGAATCGAAATTTCTTTTAGAGAAATTTGTTTTTGACAAACTGAAAATTATTTTTTTTTATTAACTCAATCCTTAATGAAAAATATTAATTTTCAACCAATAATATTACGTTTCTACAAAAAATTACGAATTTTCTACAAAATCTAGAAAGTTTCAAACAAATATATGATTTTTATCTAAAAAAATATCATTTTTTAACCTAAAGTAATATAAGTAGATTTTACCATTAAAGAAATTAATAAAAAAGAAGAAATTCGAAGAAAGTAGTTGAATTTCCAATCAAAAAGGATCATTTTGAACCGAAACAGATGAAGCCTCAATTATGAACTTAATATTCAACGAAAAATTAAATAGTTCAGTTTTTAGTGAAAAAAATAATTTAAACTTAAAGAAGTGCAATTAAAAAATAGCTGAGTTCTTTACCAAAACAGATTGCAATTAAAAATATCAATACGTTTTTAACCAAAAATGGAAATTTAAATTTTCACTTCAATAAATTAATGTTGAAAAAAAAGAATTGTCAGAAAAATGGTTGAATCCTAAATCAGCAAGAAGAATTTTCAAACAAGAAGATTAATTTTTTACAAAAAAAGACGAATTTTTAACAAAATCCATACATTTTTTCAATAATCAGTTATATTTTTAACTAAAAAGATTAAACTTTAATTTAAAAAATTACTTTTTCACCAAAAATGTCATAGTTTAATTTTCTGTTAAAAAAAATAATTTTCAAAAAAAAAAAATGTTATAAAAATTATTTCAAAGGAGGTCGAATCCATTTACCAATACGCAGATTCTGCAATTTAAGACTTTGAATCGATCAGGAAGGAAATTTTGTTGTTTTTAGATTAAATTTAAGAAAACTACTTTTTCGTCATAAAAAAATTCTATGTTCTAAATATTCATTTTTAACTAATAAGATTAAGGTTTACAAAAAGACGAATTTTGAACCAATTACTTGATTCTTAAACTATAAGAGAACAGTTTTTAAAAATTTTTTGTTGAAAATGTTCAACAATTTAGATGCATTTTTTATGCCTAGACTAAAATTGTTCTTTGGTAAAAAACTCATCTCTTTGGGTAGAAACTTGATGTTCTTACTGAACATGAACACAATGAAAATGTATCCCTTTTACTTGTAAATTCAACTGCTTTTTAAAACTTGCCTTTTTCGGTGAAAAACTCAAAAATTTTGTAGATATTTTTCTTTTTTCTTTGTTCGTTCTATAGCTTTGCACTCGATAATATGTGCATATATATATACATCTACAACTGTAATTTGGTAGTTGTGAATTATCTTTTGTTAAAGCTCCTTTGTTGAGGACTCAATTATTTTGTTTAAGATTTGTATTTTTTGTTTGCATTCCACTACTTGGTTAAATGTTAAACTAAATGAGTAAAAATGGATCTTTTTTGGGTTGAAGATTCATCATTTTAGTTGAAAATTCTTTCTTTCTTTAGTTGAGAATTAATATTTTCTGTTGAACATTTCTCTAATTGTTTTAAGGTTGAGCTACAAAATCGTAGTAAATGCTATTCATCAATATTAGATGTAAATTAATCTCTAATTAAAAAAAAACTCATTTGGAATAAAATAGTTCATATTCTACCTAAAAATAAAGAATTCGTTGAAATCCTATTATAAAAGATTAATTACAGTTTCAGATTCAGAACTCATCCCTTGATGTGTTGTATTATTTTATACTAATATTTTGTAACATTAATTAAATATGTATAACATAGAAAAGATAGGCTTTTCATTTATTCTTTTTCATACACAGATATATAGGCGCGCGCAAGACTACTAGTAGCCTATTAAATGAGAAAGACAAAAGGACTTTTTTCCTAAAGATCCAGAACCATTGGTATGATATTCATAACAGAGAGATTTATTATTCTTTAAGTAGGTTTAAAA
>NC_046661.1:105712731-105721403 GCF_010883055.1 Belonocnema kinseyi | reverse complement strand
CCACCGAGACTCTTCCAGAGTGCGAGGCGGGAATCGAACCCGCAAAGCCGAAGGAGTGGGTCCAAAGCCTACGCTTTAGCCCCCACGACCATCGTCCCACTCGTAGTTTAAAAACTACTTTATTACAATAATTACCCAGAAGAATTTATTGAAAGACACATAAAAAAGACTAAATAAGATACAGAAAAAACAAAATATCATAAAAAAAACAATTGAAAAAAAATGATATTGAAGGCAATAAACAAATTATTTCTGTGAATTTCTATGGTCTTGTAACAGAATCTATAAAACGTATTTAAAATAAATTCAAAATATATAAAATTTTCCGAGTAAATTCAGAACTTAAAAAATTCATAAAACTTGGCAAAGATCACTTAAACATCTTAGACCAATCCCGTGTGGAAAAATTTCGGGGCGCTGGCCAAGCGCTGGCCAGACCGTCTTGTGTCTGGTCAGACGCTGGACAGACGGTCTAATAGCGCCGCTGGCCAGAAGTGTAACGCCTAAACCATGAGATGGACTAGATTAGACGGCGCTGACGAGCCGCTGATCAGCTCGTCCAGAATATACGAGCTGATCAGACGCTGGCCAGACGTGTAACTGGCGCCGCTGGCCAGAAGTGTAACGCCTAAACCATGAGATGGACTAGATTAGACGGCGCTGACCAGCCGCTGATCAGCTCGTCCAGAATATACGAGCTGATCAGACGCTCGCCAGACGTGTAACGCTTTTACCACGCGATGGTCTAGATTGGGCCGTACAGAAAGAGGAGGGGAAAAAGTATCAGAACTTCACAGATAGTGCACTAACTTTTAAATCAGAATTTCAATATGCTTTAGAAAAAATTTCAAGTGAAAATATTCAGTAGTTTATTTTTTATAACAGTTTTCGTCACTGGGGTAAAAACTTATCCTGGTGTGGCAAGTATGTTATTCTATAGATGCGTGGCAAGCAAGGATTAAATTGAAATATTTCAGTTCAAGATTCATCATTTATTCGTTTTTTTGTTGAAAATTAATTTAGTTTACTTTAAGTTCAACTATTATATAATAATGATCACAAAATAGCAGGCAATTCACGATATTAGCCCTAAGTACGGCCGTCCTACGGACGCCGAGTGATACACGACAATTAACATAACCTACAAAATCATTGATCGATATCGATTTTTTATCAAGTTTTAAATACTATTACATGGATTCTTTCCTTATTTTGTTGGGTGATTTCATTGAGATAATTCAAACCAAAAAAATTGCATGAATATTCAGAGATTATAAAGAATAATAAGAAAATAAATAACGAATACACAAGTGAATGAAAAAAATGCCGAAAATATATATTATTATCGAAATTGAAAATTGTTCACACTTAAAATAACGACAAGATTTTTAATTAACAAAAAATAAAGTGCCAAATTTAAAAATATCCAAAACTAAAATTCACGGACTTCAAGACCGACTTGTAAAATAAGCGATATTTATAATTCCCACAAATATTTCAATTCCCGAAATTTAGAACTTTGCAACATAATTAATTTATGTTTAATTTATGAGCTATTAATAGAATTATAAATAAGGCAAACAATTTAATTAATCATTAATCAACAATTTATTCATTATTTTCGGAAATTTTAAATTTCGTCAAACTTAAATTACAGCAATAGAAATATCTATGAGAATTTAACAATTCGTATATTTTATAATTCAGAAATTTTTTGTTGTTGCTAATTTATGATTTAGTTATTCTTTTTTCCGTTACTTTGTATTAGACCCGGATATCCAAACACTTTTAAATATAGTGATAAAGATCTATTTTTTTTATATTGCCGCTTTAAAATATAATGCTACTATATAATAAATACAATTATTATATGTATAAATGACAAACAAGAAATATGATAAATCCTTAAATATTTTATTTTTCTATTGAAATGAAATAACCAACTCTTAAATGTGATATTTTTTAATCAATTAGACTTTGTAACAAAGCTAAAATATTTTTAAATTTGTATTAAATTTGTATTAATTTAATCGAAAATTATTTTTCGAAGTGCTATAATAAATCTATGTTGAAATTAAATTCTGAGAATTGAGAATAAGAAAATAAGCATTATCATCGTGTTTTTAAATTTATGGAAATATAATTTTCATAATATTCTTAAGAAAATTGAGAAGATTTTTAAATATTTCAGGGGTGTCAGAAAAGAATCTAGAAAATGTTAAAGAACTTGTTTTATTATATAGGATTTTACAAAATATTACGAGAAATTCCAGTCTTTTTAAAAGTTGTTTAGAACTTTTAGAAGTTGGGAAGGAATCAAGAAATATTTCATAAATTTTAGAAAATGTTTCAGAGTTTTCAAATGTTTGTAATCTATTTAAAATTTATTAAATTCCTGAAAATATTTTTAACTGATACCTACAGTTTACCTACAAAATTTGTAAATCTTAAAAAATTAACAACAAAAAAATGGTCTCAACGTCTTCCATATTCTTTTAACACACATTTTAATACCTTTAAAACTTACAATTATTCTTTTAAAATAAAACCAAAACCATTTCTCCTCAGACATTTCAAAAATTATTAAAAAGCTTCTAACCATTTTATTCGGGGTCTTCGAGTTCAACACATGGGCCATTTTCAACTCTCGGTGACATGAGGCTGGTGTTGGACCAACTCTGAGCGCAGGTCGTCGTACTTGCGCTAATGACATTTTAACAATGTTTTAAATTTAGGAAAAGTTAATGTAGATTCTTAAAAAACTAGTTTCAAGCATTTTTACAAATCTTATCGATAAACAATAAGATTCAATATGGAAAATTTTAATTACAAAATGCCCTACAAGATTTTAAACCTCAAAATAATGGTATAATATATTTCTGCAATTACAAACTATTCTTATCCTAAGAGTGTTCCTTTCTTAAATAATCAATAATTTACCCTTTTCAGCTCCAACGCTGATAATTAATATATTACTATATACATTATTTAAAGATTGAACAGCATTAAGTGCGTTAATATTCCATATATGGTTAAAATATTTTTCTTTAGTTGAAAATTGAACTATTTGATTGAAAAATTTATCTTTTGGGGTAGAATATTATAATTTATGAAGATTTTTTTGTTTGGATATTTAATTATTTTATTAACAATTTAAATATTATTTTGACGCTTTTGTTGTTGAAAAGTAACTTTTTTAACTAATGATTTAAATATTCCATTTTTGGTGAAAAATTTATCTTCTCAAGTTAAAAGCTCAAATATTTGGTTTTTATGTAGCCTGTCAAAAATTCGTAGATTAACTAATTTGGTAATTAAACATTCTTCTTACATTAGACCTTTCAAATCTCCTCCGCCACCCTCATAAGGAACAGTAAGATAGCCCCCTCCCACTATATCGTCTAACGTCATTTGCGGATGACTCCATAAATTATTTATGACTGTTGTCATTGAAAGTCATAAAAATAAATTTGGAAATTAACCTTTTTTTGCATTAACATTTTTGATCTACTAGATGTTAAATTATTTTTCTGCATGAAAAAAAGTTTTTAGCGGCCAGGCGAAATAAAAAATTTGTTTCTGATATTGGGTGTCTAAGCTGACAAACATGACATATAATTTTGTAATAAAACTAGAAGTTATTTTAATTATTATAATTTTTCCCATAGACGCGTCTGTTCTCATTATCAGTATAATAGAAATTTGAATTCCTGTGAATTGAAACAGTTATTTCATTTGAATTGAACATTTGGCAAGAGAGAAATGAATGTAATAAGTATTCTTACTGAGGAAATAGTTTTTTTTTATTCGGCTTCACTCCCATAAGGCTACATGGAAGAGAAACTTAAAAAAGTCCCACACATTTTAATTCCCTTTATATGCAGTGATAAAATAATTCTAAGCCTAAAAATTGCTGGAGAATCCCTTTTTCTACTTGTAGCTTTTCTTATTTGACGAATTGTAGAAGCACTTCTGTTAGTATTGCATGTTTTTGCGCATTTTTGCTGTATATGAATCGTGTCGATATTTAGTGTTTTTAAGTAAAAAATTGCAAATTTATTTAGGAAGACACATACGGAAACTAGATTTAGTACTGAAAGTTATGCAAAAAGTTGTAAAAGTACTAAAAAATGAAGAATAAAATACTGAGATAGTATATATTCTTATAGAAAAAAGCTAAATCAGCACATTTGTGTCATCCTAGAATTTGCAGTTATCTAAATTGAAAGTCAATATAAGCTTCCGGCAGTAGCAACGTAAAAAAGTGTAATTTTACCAAAAGATAATTTTTGCCGGAAAATCTGATAAAATGACTTATATTTTACTGCATTACATTACAGAGCAAGTGCAGAGGGAAGCAAAATCGTGGACTCTCGTTTTATTCTAATTTTTTATTTATTTATATTTAATTAATTTCAATTCGGCAATTAAATTTTTTATCATTTTTCGTGTAAATCTCGAGTAAAAAACGCGATTACGCGAAATAAATGAGTCAAACGTATAAACTTTTATAAAAATTATTTATAAATTTAAATAGGGACAAAGGATTATAAAAGTTCAAATTTACGCCCCAAAAAATGAGTTAAAATAGTTCTTCTCAGGACTATTAATCAAACCTAATTTTTTTTTGAGTTTTTCACAATGATTATAGGATTTATGTACCAACAAGTTGTCAGCTGAAATACAATTTAAGGACCCACATGTCGTAGAAGAATCTCATTTAATCTGGAAATATGCATAATTGCAGATTCCCGAGCAATATTTTTCCACCGTAAGATTGTAATTACCTTTTTTGGGGAACTGAATTTTGACTTCCAAAATTAAAATATTAGATTTTGAACTTTTTTTATTTTTATTTTATTAAAATTTTTGAAGCGGTAGATAATTTTTGGGGCGAAGCTACTAGAAAAATTCCTTTTTTAAATTTTCACAAATGCTAGTGATCCTTATATCCAAAAAAGGGGAAAAGTACTACTGAAATATGAATTAGGTACAAAAAAACTTTATAATATAAGTATGTCCTGTTTTCCGGCATTTTTTTCAATAAGATCCTAGTGAAATGGAGAATATTTGGATCTGTTCTGGCACTTTCGACCTACGTCACGAGTGCTCTTCTCTCGCACTTTTTTCTCAAAAATGATTTAGAACTTGCAAAAGATTTAAAACCTTTAAGCGAGACTCTAATGGTACTTTTTTGTTTAAGTCTTGGTCAGCAGAACTAAGGTACTAAAAAGTTCAAATTATGTCTCGTTTAATCAGGAGTTTTTTAGAACAAAAGTACTTCAAAAGACCAACTTATTTCTTTTTAAATTTTTATGAGATCCTACTAATTTTCAAAATAACATTAACTTAGCGCTTATCGAAATTTCTAAAAAGTAAAATCGAACTTTTCTAGTACTTTTGTCACTATATAGACTTTTATCTATTTTTTTTTGGATAAGTTGGTACTTAAGTACTGATTTGTCTCATACCCAATTTAATCCGAGTTTCTAGTGATTCTCAATGGGACTTTTTTACGCAGGGACTATCCTAATATGTACTTTTGCTGTAAAGTGTGTAGTACTTTAGTCCTTAAATATGACGAAAAATTGTAAAGAATACAAAAATAAAATTATACGTTTTCTGGTAGTTTTGTCCTCATTTGAATACGTAAAAAATTTTATGAACATCCATTGGTAGGTACTTTTTTTTAGTCGGGATTTCAGCGATTATCTCATAGTGGAGAACAAATGATTTTTGAGAGCGTGCAATTAATCCTTTTCCGATTAATTTCAAGGAAGTAAAAAAATAACAGAGAAATTTACGAGAGGCTAATAACATCAGAAATAAATTAATGCTCAATTATGGACTAAGCTTGTGCTGGGTCTGCAACGCGCGCTTCGCTTTTAAGGATTAAGCCGTTACACATAATAAAACATCGTTATGTGCAGTAATGTTTTATCTCAAGCTCAGAGTAAATTTAAATGGTACGTTACATAAGTCTTCAAATTGAAATTTATTATCTAAAAAGTGACAATTATTTCCATGTAACAGTAAAAAAATAGTATCGTTGTTTAAGGAAGTACCCTCGGCACGTAGCAAGTTAGTTGATAGAACGCTTTGACTTTTTATTGACTCAAATAGTCACAATGCTAAGTTTGGCAGCGTCGCATGTCAGCACGCGTGTTATTTGGAATTCATGCCTAAACTAGAGCACGTAGAAAGGATGCGACGTTACTATATCTTCAGTTCGCTGACGTGTCATATATTTATGGTTAAAATTTTTTTTTTCTATTCTTATAGACTCTGAATGATACTTTTTAAAGCTGATATGGATTTCGGAAAACATTCCATATATATCAGAATTATTTCAGATTTCTTTAATTTTTCAATCTTTTTATATACTGCAAAAAGTACATCTTCTCATAAGATCACATGTTATTTTCAATCATTGATTTCTCGATTATTAAGCTCTAAAAGGTTCCAAAATTTCAGCCAGAGCTTCAGTGCATTTTTATACAACTGACATCCTAATATCAAACGATTCTCATTTGTAATTACTATATTACCCAGGGTACTCCCTTAATGTGTTTACAAAAATTACAGGCATACCTGTAGAGTGGCAACTGTTATAATTTCATTAAAAGTCGTGATTTATCTATGCCGACATAAGATTTCTAAATTCAGAAATGTTGAAGAAAATTTTTTATTTCATTTTAAAAGTGTTTCTTTAGATTCAGATTCAATATAAAAGATCAATTTTCAACAAAATACAATAATAGTACAATTTTCGATCAAAGAGATGAATTTGTAGTTGTATTTTCATACACAAAAGATGTTTTAAGCAAAAAGTTAAATCATAACTGTTGGTCAAGAAATGTGGGTTAAAGCAATCGTCCTTTCCTTCAGGGCCCAAAAAAGTATCCCCAAGTGCAATTTGATCAATTTATTTTGCTGGCCCTTCGTCAGACAGGTTATTTTAGCTGCTTCCCTCACACAGGTGTATCGTTTATGTCCTGTTGTTCTTTTTCTATCTTAAAAACTAAAAAAAATCTGGAAAAATTCATCTGTATTCCTCGGAGATTTTACTACATGTTCCAATTGTGTTTAGGATAGAATATGTAACATTTTCAAAACAATAATCTAAATATAAACCAGAACTTGAAAAAAATTGAAATTTAGTTAACAAATTCCTAACTTTGCAACAAGTTAATATTAGGAATCGGTACTTTAGGTTTTAAAAGATCAAATTATGACCTGTCAGAAAAATATAGCCCTATGTCTTTCAGTTTTAAAATGTATATTTATTTATACACATTAAAATATGGTATGTCTCTGTAATTCATGCATGTAATAAATTAATGAAAAACCCACTTTTCTTTAAAAAACAATGTTCATGTATCATATAATCATCTAAGTTTCATAAGAAACTTGGTTAAAGACTTTAAAAAAATGGTATGACAGGAAATAATTCAAGCAGCGCAATCTTTACAGAAGTTCGTGCAATGTTCTTCATACACCGGCTTTTCACAGATCGCGGAAGAACTTGATGTTTTTTATCATCTTTAGATGGGCAATATCCGATACGTGTTTCTTTTTTTTTCTAATTTAACATATGTAAACTGAGGTGTTAAGCTGTAGGTGATTCTAATACATTATAAAACATAAATGATGCGAATATAAAAAGTAAGCAGCGACAGTTAAAAATTAATTATTTCTCATTACCAATTTTTATAAGTGAAATATTAATCAGCTGAAGGTGTATTTAAGCATTCACTCTTGGAAACTAGATTATCCGGTAAAGGAATTTATGATTTGCGCATGCTCCACTAGGAAAATTTATAGATTAAGTATTCGCTTCGTTAACGATGAACCTTCCAAATCGAATAAGGCAAGAGCATCACATTTCAAGTAAATTTCTAATCCGAGATTTACCCTACAAATAAATTCATGAATAAATAGTGCTTTGAAGTAGATGCAATTTTCAATTGTGTTTATTTTTTGCTTCAAAGATACTGATTTACACCAAAGGCACATCCATAGAAAAATTATATTTAAGTTATGAAATTAAACAGCGTTGACTTCTTTAAGCTGAAATTGATAAACGTCCCTGGTGCATTTCAGTTAATTTGTGTGAAGAAGATGGTATGTAAATGGTTTAGATTTATTTTCTTTTTTACTATTTTGCATGTTTCATTTATTCTCTAAATTTTAATCACTTTTTTTACACCTGAAGTTTTTTATTTCAATCTATATGTCGAATTCACAGAATCACGTTACCACTTATCTAGGACGAAACTACAAAATTTTATGCGTTGTGATGTCTACCTTCTACATTTTAGCACATAACAGTCATGAAAAGTAATTGATTTTAGCTGCCATTTTTTTAAATTACGCAACAGTGCACTACAAACATAAATAAGTATGTGAACAGTTTGGACACCATGCGCAGAAAAATCGGATTTTCAAATCCCTTTTTTTTTTTTAGTTTTTTTTTAGTTTTCGTATAATCGGGATTCGGCCTGTTCTAATGGAAGCTTAAAATACGCCCTGTCAAACTTTTCAATTTAATCTACTGTATAAAGCTTTTCTCCAATCTCTTCCAATATAGTGAACTTAATTTGTTAATGAAATAGCTTTTAATAAGCCTTAAAATCTGTTCAGTAATTCAAGTTAGTATATTTTAATTTTCA
>NC_046661.1:105696892-105712631 GCF_010883055.1 Belonocnema kinseyi | reverse complement strand
AATGGCACCTGGGTGAGGTGTCTAGAACGGTGACTCTGGGATACCGGGCGACCTCTCAGAGTAAGCAGCCTTATCCCTGCATGCGGGGCTCTACAAGGATGGGCGAACCCCTTTTCCTAGCTTCTCGTGGGAACAACAATGACAACACCAAACATAGTTGTAGTAAGTGCGGTTCAAAACAACAGAAAGCGCAGGGCTCCCGAAAATGGGTCGGCCAACAATGCCGACCAATCTAGAGCTGGGGGAGCCAATGAAAATGGATTCAATGCGATGGATCGGCGGGATCTCGTGACCTTTGGCTGGATGGAGCAACTGAATCACGACTTGCTAGACTGCTACGATGCGAGTGTGGCCCGTGAACGGGGTTACATGGCACGGCTGCATGCTCTGTGGTGCGAGAAACACCCGGAGCTATCGCATTTTTTGCAGCAACGTCTGCGAAACCATGATGAACTACTCCGTAAAAGGGGCTATGTAAGCGGAACGCCTACTCTACCACAGCTAAAACAAGCCGGCAACCAAGAAAGAAAGCTGACACTAAGGCCAACCGTGGGCAGGCATCCAATAGATGAAGAGCGATGCTTTACGGCCCGGAGAAACATCAACACTAAGGTTTCTTTCAAGCCTAAAGATCTGGCTGAAATGGATGACGAGCTTCGTGGACATTTTTCCGGTGAATCCGACCTCTGGGCTATCAATTATTGGGTGTATAATGCAGCGAGAGCTTTGGCCGATGCGAACCGTAAAACAAAACCAACGGTTGATCATAAGACCAAAAGACGAATGCATCAACTTGCCATAAAGATAGGCTGGAAAAGACAGTACGCGTCCTGCATTCAATATGTGATTGACTACATCACATCTGGCAAGAATTTTACTGCCAAGGTTCGAAAGTTCGCGCGCGAACTCCGGACCCGTTATTACACACTTAACAAGTCAAAGCTGCTGACCATCAGACAGCATATTGTTGAGAGAATAAGGATGCTATCTGACGCTAAGAGAAGTCTAGAGCGTAGGGAGATATGGGTCAGAGAAAATCAACAGTTTCTCTCTGACCCATCTCGACTCTTCCAAAACCCTCCAGTTACTGTTGACCACCCGCCCGAACCAGAGGAGGTCCAAGTATTTTGGAGAAAAGTCCACGAAGTGCAGCATAGACTGGACGAAGACTCAGAAAATATAAATAACTTCAAGGAGCTGTGTGATGCCCTCATAACACCTGATGAAGAATGCCCACCCATCACTACCGAGGAGGTGAAAAAAGTATTAACAGGGATGAAGAACTATTCCGCACCGGGACCAGATTGTATCAAAACCTTCTGGTGGAAGAAGTTTCCTTCAACCCATCAGTATTTGGCCCGTATTTTCACCTCATATTTAATTTCGGAAGAGCCGATTCCCGAGTGGTTGGTGGAAGGACCAAATAGGCAACTGAAGAGGTGCTTTTGCTGTTATGCAAATTAATCTAAGTAATGGATAGACCGGGAGCAGCCATTTAGGTCTGGCCTCGATCTTCCTGTTCACCGACAGGTCTCTCCCGCCCATGACTGGCCACTTTAAACTTGACCTGTCCGTGAAGGTAGAAGGGCCTGTTATTGTGAGCCGCAAGGGACCTCGTCTGTGATTTAGAAAAATTCACAACTTGGAGATGTTTAGATTCTCCAGTTGCGTCCTCTTCCTGAGGCCTATCGTGCCTGACTCACCGCTAGGACGCTGTCTTAAGTGACGGGTTGAATTTCTCCAGCCGACCGAGAACCACCTGCGGGTCCTTGAGTTTACCTGGGAACCACGCCGTAGCCTTAACCATCTTCTGGAGCAACTCAATCCCACCCACCTTAAAAGATGCGCCTTCCCAAGGTCTTATCTCGGCCAAAAACTTGTGTAGCCGAGCCTTGGCCGCTGGGTCCGCTGTTACAAATACAAAGACCCCTCCCCTGCAGAAATCTGTCTTGAATTTAGGCCACTGATTTGGGGACACTCTCTCAAGCGCCCTCCAGGTAGCCTCCCTGAGAAGCTCAAGCTGCTATGCAGTGAGGAACGAGTCCGGGTAACTCGTATCTGTCACCACCACGGACCGCCTTGTGCCTCCTCAAAGGCTTACTCAGTGCTGGTTATCGGCGTTGTGGTCGTCAATGTATTAGGTACTGCAGCTGCTCCACTGGCCTGCTGCGCTTGCCTTCTCAGTCTCCTTTTCAGGAAACCGCTGATGCGTTTTTTCTTATCGGGGGGCTGATTGGCCACTCCCGTTTCCATAGCCTTACTCAGAGGGGCCGTCGCACCTTCAGCTCCCGAAAAAGCTGGAGACACAGCCACCGCCTGAGTGAGGCTTGCCGTAGAGACAGGTCGGTGTGAAAGGGTTATGCTAGACCTGCTGTGACCTAGCCCCTTTCCCCGCTCCGCCAACTCCCTTCCTCCTTCTTCGTTTTATGATTTTGCGTGTTCCATTTTGATTCCCACGAGTAGCTGGGGAAACAAAGGTCCGCCCCTGCAGAGCCCCGCACGCAAGGATTAGACTAATTACTCGAGGAGGTCATCCGGTGTCCCCGAGAGGCCGTTAGGACACCTTCGTAACCCCTAGGTGCCAAAGAGCCATGGGCACGATCAATCTACACCCATGGTTAATGGGGGTGATCACATTGAGCGAGAAACTCAATGAATAGCCGTTCACAGGGCACCATACCAACGGAGGGCTGTTTCTTGGTCGCAGTACGGGACGTACGTCATTCCCTTGATGACTCCAGAGATTGGAGATCGGTCCGGGAGGGTTCCTCGACACAGGGATCCAGGAAGCCCGTGTTAGCTAGGCTCTTTTACCATTCTATCATACTACAATCATACATACCAGGAGAGCCCATTTATAGGGATTCTTTTCAAAACACCCAGGAGAGCCTGCTTATAGGGGTCCTTTTATCCATATCCATACTCATGCAGGCCGAGGTCCGTTTGACCCCTATGTCCCACACCCTTAAATGGAAACATGCTATATATGTATATATATTTATTTATTTATGTATATCTAAAGTAAATTAATGTAATACATTGCGCGTAATTCAGTGGCCATTTGTGGAACTAATTAACTGACTGTGCGGTGGCGTTTGGAACTAGTTAATTCCCGCTAGCTGGATGCTATGGTAAAAGAGCTATCTTAATGCTCACTTTCCTGGGGCGTAATGGGTTCATGACATGGTGGTTTCCTAATAAAAAAATTTTAATTTTAAATATTCTAGGGTATTTTAGAAGATTGGACGGAATTGTCAAGCGATTAAAAAAAGTTCGAAGTGTAATGAAAATATTTAAAACAATTTGAAACATGTTAGTTTATTTTAAACAATTCTAAGGAATTTTCGTTAGATTACCATGATTCTAATAGATTTTTGGAGATTCGAAATATTTTTTGTATTTTGAAAGATTCCAACGAATTTTCAATAGCTTTTAATTGTGTGCCAGCGGGCTCGTAATTGGAAGACGTTTTTAGAACACCCTAAAGACGTTTTTAAGGCGTAAGGTTTAAAATAAGTTCTTAGAACGTTAAAAAAGACATTTGTGCTACTAAAAAATCTGAGGCAATTTCAAAAGATTTTAAAGGATTTAAAAATATTTAAGGGTTTTATAAAAAAATAACAGGAATTTTCAATAGATTTCAAAGAAAAATTCAAAGAATTTTGAATATCTTATGGTATTTTTTAAGATTTTAATGAAATTTAAGAGCACTACAAAATTCAAAGACATTTCAAAAGATTTAAATAATTTGAAACGATGTTTTCGTCATCTCTTTAAATGTCTTAAAAAGTTTAAAATTATGATCTGGTACCAAGATGTTTAAAGCAGAATTATTGTACAATATTAAAAAATAATTAAAATTTTCTCTTTTATGAATAATGTTTAGAAACATTCAGAAACAATTTTAATTATCAAATATTATCAAATAAAATACGAAAGAGCAAATTGAAAACAGCTGCTTAAAGTCATATTCAAGCAGTACGGAAACAATGAGGTAGTAAAAAAAGTAAGTTTAAGATTTTCAAGATTTTCGTTCTACCCGTTCTGCCTAATTTTTTCGATAAGATTTCAAAGAGTGTAACGATTAAACTTTCCTTGTCAGAATATTTCTCTTTTTTATGTATAAATTTTTCTACTCTAATTAGTGCTTTAAACTATTTGCAAAACAGAGATTCTTGAGTTATAATTTTATCCTTTCTTCTTTTTTTACCCAAGTGTATATCATTATTGAAGCTGCTTCTCAGTTTTTCTTTTTAGTTAAGCATGGGGAAATTTGTTATTGAGAGCAAAAACTTCATTTGTCTTCTTTAATTTAACCAAAATTTTATTTTGAACACTGTGCTTCAACGAATTTTAGCCTATCAGAGTATTAAAAAAGAAAATTGATGGTTTTTCGTTAACGCGATTGGTATCAGGGCACGCAAGTGCTTTAGGCATCGCTCGTTTACATTTTCTCTTAAAAATATATCTCTCCTGTCGTATAAAAAAAATAAATGCTAGAACACTAAATGTGCACGACGATACAGGTTCACGCTGAATTAGTTTCAGCACAAATATGTTGAGTTGGAAAAACTCACTTTTGCTATAAGTCACGTATCAGATAAGGGTGAGTGAAAGATGATCTGTCGTCATTTTTCATTTTAACACATGTATCTTAACTTGCGAATAAAATGTATCAGGCTAGATTTAATAAATTAGAATTATGATTATTACAATTAAAAAATAGTGTGCCAATAATTATTTCCACAAAGACCAAATTTAAGAGCTTTTCGAATTTCCTGTTTTTTTTTTTAAATCAAAGCTTCATAAACTCAGGCCTGACATTACATGGAGTCCATGGAAGCCCGACACACAGTGTGACCTAGAATGGTTTTTATTTACACTTGGTGTAATGTTTTCTAAATTTTCTCTGCACCTCCCCTCCCCCCCCCCAGTTTTTTCGAATAACCAAAAAAGATTCTTCGAATTTGAGTGAAATCGGTTACGATTCAGGGGTCGCGCAAAGACCAGTTTTCTATTGATTCAACATGGAAAGAAGTTAGCTTTTTGTAAATCTAATATCTAAACGCGATACTGTTTTACAAATAATTTCGTATTTCAGTATATTGTTTAGAATTTATTAGAGAATAAGAATCACTTTAAAATGTTTAAACTGAATGATCTTAAACCACTCTTACCGGTCCACAAAGAAACCTCATATGCAGGGCCCCCAAGCTGGTGTGTATTTCACCGCCTAACCTCTTTTTTTCTAAGAAAAACTCACAAATGTAATAAAGCACTAAAATATATTAATACATATGTTTTTTCATGTCGTGGAGAGCAGGAAGTGCATTTTTTAAATTCGAATTATCAATTCTGTTAAATATATATAATTTAGTTTTTTTAAATCTGGTGGCAAAATTAAAAGAAAAAATATCGAAAATAGTACTGACGTTACTGTAACCCGATATCTGTCATAAGTTTTACCCCACCATTGAAAAAAAATTAATAATTATTTTCAGTGATTTACAACCTAGGTGACAATTTTGTGTGTATGGCGAATGTAGCGCCTCTGCGACAGGGCTTTGAACTTATTACCCAAAGTTTTGTCGTGGTGAAATACACACCAGCTTGGGGGCCCTGTTCATAATTTTAATTTTATGCGGTTTCTGAGCGAGTGTTAAAAGTTTTGTTTTCATGAATAATTATTAATTTGTTAAGTAAAATGAACTCGTAATTTTTAACCAATTTTCAACTGCCTAAAAAATTTAAATTAAAAAAAAAATTTTTCAGTTAGCTCGCGAAAAAAAGTATTTTCTACATCTTATGAGTAATTTAATCCATAATAACAATAAAATAATTTGTGAAAGCATGTTTCAAATTATTTAACTCTTACGTTTTTGTACAAGTATATAGTTTACCTAAAAAAATCAGGCGATACATTTTACCGCATCAAAATTTTGACAGATTTTAATATTTTTCGGTACTAAATTGTTTTCTAAGAATACTTTTGAATAGTTGAGTAAATAAAAAATTATATTAACATATTTATTCAGCCTAAATTCAATAAAATATCAATATAATTGGGAACTTATAATAATAACCTTTAGAAAAAACTTTCTTTTTGCGACTTACCTGAATAAATAAATGTCTTAACAAATTTAAATTGTGTGAATAATTGAAAATAAGTCAAAAGAAGGCTGAATATTCTTGACTTACCGATTATTAATTACACAGGCCGACAAATTTTAAAGCCAGAGACCAGACCTAACATTTCCGAAGGATTTTGATGCGCTGAATCCGAATCCACAAAAGCTAATATGGAATTTGAAAGTACTAATCTTTCCCTTTCAAACCTACTCAGATTTATTGGCATATCTTTATTTTTCACAAAAATATTGTAATTTGAACATTTTTATTTTAGCGTTTTAACTCATTAACGCTGAGGTGTTCATATTTATACAACACACTCTCTATTGCTGATGGTACGATATTTTTTCTTCAAAATTTTATCTCAGGGGTTTTGGGCCCCGTTCATTTTTCGGAATGGATAAAATTTAAGAAAGGTAAAATTTCAGAATGGGTTATAATACATAATGGTAAAACTTAGGAATACTAAAAATTCGGAAAAAGGAATAAATCAGAAATTCAAAACTCTGAATAGCATTTATTCGGAAACCAAAGAAGCGGAATGAGTAAAAATTCGGAAACGTTAAAATTAGGAGGGTGAACAATTAGGAATAAGTAAAAATACGGAGAGGAAAAATTCGAAAAGTAGAAAAATTCGGAATAGTAAATAAATGTTGCTATTAGCAGGTCTATAGTTTTTTATGTATAGTAGCATATAAATATTTATCATAGTAAATTTGAATAGCATATTATAATAAATTTATGATATCCATCATTTTAAATTTTTCACGAAAAAATTATTATTTTTTATCATTATATAATTTAAAAACAATTTTCAACGTACGACGTAAATTTATTATGATTTGATATTTAAATTCACTGCGATAAACATTTCTTTGCTTCCATACATAAATAATTATACACCTGCTAATAGGTATATTTATTAACAATTCCGAATTTTTCTACTTTACGAATTTTTCCTCTCCGTATATTTACATATTCCTAATTTTTCACCCTCCTAATTTTAACGCTTCTGAATTTTCACCCATTCCGCTTCTTTGGTGTCCGAAGAAATACCTTTCAAAGTTTTGGATTTCCGACTTATTGCTCTTTCCTACTTTTTGCTATTCCTAAGTTTTACCATTATGTATTATAACCTATTCTGAAATTTTAGCTTTCTTAATTTTTACCGTTCCGAAAAATGAACGGGTCCCGGGGTTTTCGAGGGTGCCCTTTCTATTGCCGTTGTCAGTTTTTTGTTATAATCCCTAGAAGATCCAATATGAGCTGATGACGCTTTTATGACTTGTTATGCATAAGTGATGAAATTCGTTTTTAAGTTAATATGTTTTGTCACGTTTGTGGAAAGTATGAAACGGAGAAATACCGTCGATCAATTAATGATTCGATAAAAACGTCATACTTCAACTGTTATGGGACTTCAATGAAAAATTTGGATAAACCGTGGGTACCAACCTCCATTTGTCATGCTTGTAGATTAAACTTGTCAAATTGGGAAGATAAAAGTACCAAAACGCAGACTGTTAATCAACCACCCATTTGTCGTGAGCCCAACAATCATGATACTGATTGTTACTTTTGCTTATGCAAAGCAGGAGGTTTTTTTAAAAAGTATTTTAAGAAGATCGTTTACCCTGATGTAAAAAATGTTACACCAGCCAAGATTGGCATTAGAAATTACTCTGAAAACAAAAGTGACCGATCATCTCACGAATCAATGGATACTGATGACCCTAATGCAACTGAAGATTCATCTTGGGAAGAATCAGAGGATGAAAGTCCTAAATCTTTTGACCAAGACGGATAAGACGATTTTATACATGACCTTGATCTTCCAAAAGATAAAGCTGAGCTTTGCGCTTCACGACTCAAAGAGAGAAAACTATTGTTACCTGGCACTAGAGTAACTGTTTACAGAAATAGAGAAGAAATGTTTATCAAGAACTTTTCGATGGACAGTTTTTTCCAATTAATCCTGATAAAAATAAAATACAATGTCCATAATTAGCTTATTTAAGGTCACTTCAAAATGGATAACGAAGAAATAGCGAGACAGATTAGAGTGGATGGTTGGTCAGTATAATGTTGTTTATGAAAGTCTTGTTGGCAGAAAGAAAGTATTATTTCCACCACTACATATAAAACTAGGGTTACTAAAGCAATTTGTGAAAGCCCTAAACAATGAAGGAGAATGTTTCAATTATATCAGATCTACATTTTCGTATTTAAGTGATGCCAAAATTAAGGAAGGTATTTTTGTTGGGCCTGATATAAAAAACTTATCAAAGATGATGATTTTATCAAAACCATGACATCTATTGAAAAGGATGCATGGTTGAGTTTCAAAGATGTTGTACAGAAATCTCTAGGGAACAATCGAGATCCAAAGTTTAGAACTATTATATCTAGTATGTTAAAGAATTTTAAAAGATTAGGTTGTTTTATGAATATGAAATTACATTTTCTCAAATTTCATTTGGATTATTTCCCAGAAAATGTTGGAGCATTCAGTGGAGAAATGGGCGAACGCTTTCATCAAGACTTTCACCAAAAAGAGCAACATTATCAAGGTCGATGCAATGTAAGAATGATGGCCGACTATTGCTGGTCTTTGCAAAGAAATGATAATGACCCTACTAGTCATAAACGAAAGTCTCTTCAACGATCGTTTGACATGAAGCGCGAACGTTTCCATAAGAAAACAAGCAATTAGTTTTACCTTCATTGGACATACAATCGTAACTCTTGCCTTAACTGGCTGGGCAATCGTAAGTCTTGCCTTGACTGGCTGGACGATTCAAAATCTTGCCTTGACTGACTGGGCGATTCAAATTCCTGCAATCTAAAGTCTTGCCTTAATTGGCTGGAAAATATAAGTACTTCCTTGCGTAGCTGGACAATCCCAAGTCTTCCCCTAACAGAATGGGAAATCGTAAGTCTTTCCTTGATTGGCTGGGCAATCTAAAGTCTTGCCTCAATTGACTGGAGAATATTAATTACTTCCTTGCTTAGCTGGACAATCCCAAGTCTTGCCTTAACTGGCTGGGCAATCGTAAGTCTTGCCTTGCCTGGCTGGACGATTCAAAATCTTGTCTTGACTGGCTGGACGATGAAAAGTCTTGCCTTTATTGGCTGGGAAATCCAAAGGCTTGCCATAATTGGCTGGGCAATCTAAAGTCTTACCTTAATTGGCTGAAAAGTATTAAGTACTTTTTTGCTTAGCTGGACAATCCCAAGTCCAGCCTTAAGTGACTGGAAAATATTGAGTATTGCCTCAGTAAGCTGGAAAATCCTAAGTATATTTACAATATTAAATGAAGCATAATTGTAAAATTTGTTGTTTTTTTTTAAACCTAACTTTTTTCCATATTCGCTCTTCTAGGAGTTATAAAAAAAACCTGATCCAATCGAAATGAAACCACCGAAAACCCCTCAGATAACATTTTCAAGGGACCATCTCGGCGTTAATGATTTAATACGCTAAATTGAAAAATTTCATTTCCAGATTAGCCCACTTGTAGTGGAATGGAAGCTTCTAATGTGTCCCCTAAGGGTTTATATTTTTCTTGCACCTTCTTCTTAATTCCTTTGCACACCCCCACACACTTACTTGATAATGGAAGGGGAACATACAGTTAAAGTTGAGTTCCGAACCACCAAGAGCAACAGCTTTAAGTACTTAGAGAAAAAACCTTTTTCTCTAGAGTTACCGGTCCCACGAGTCTCCGGAGATGAACAACTCCCTTGCTAGGCTAGTGTTCATCGCATGGGCCGCCGAGGCTCTTCCAGGGTGCGAGGCGGGAATCGAACCCGCAAGCCAACGGAGTGGGTCCAAAGCCTACGCTTTAGCCTCCACGGCCATCGTCCCACTTAGCGCACTTGTAGTGTGGAATTCAATTATTTCACGAAATGTAAACGACTAAATTCGCTGCTCCCAGGGTTAGGTGGGTTAGCCTGCTTATGATTTGGTAGGGGTGATTTCTGGGTTTAGGTGGATTAGCAAGTACGTGAGTTAACCCACTTATGGCATGGAACTTCATTATTCCAAGAAAAATATGTGACTAAACTTATTGTTCCCAGGGTCAGGTGGGTTAGCATGTTTGTGGCTTGCTAGGGGTGGTTTCTACCCCTAAGAAACGGCTTCCGTAGAATTGAAAAGATACGGGTTCCATATTTTTTATTGTTTTATCAATGTGCAAAGTTTGGTTCCAAACGACTGTACGCTTTTTGGTTGGTATTTTTTGCGAGATCCTTTGTTCTTTTTTAAACCCTAAATTGTGGCCACCCTATTGGATCTTCTAGGGATTATAACAAAAAACTGATATCGGCAATAGAAAGGGCACCCTCGTAAACCCCTGACATAATATTTTGAAGAAAAAATATCGTACCGTCAGCAATATAGAATGCATTGTATAAACCTAAACACCTCAACGTTAATGGGTTAAAACGCATCAAAATCCTTCGGAAATGTTTGGTCTGTTTTCTGGCTTTTGACTTTTGTCAAATTGTGTCGGCCTGTGTTATTAGTGAAAAAAAGTTTTAAAAAACGGTAATAAGCCACAATAGTATGTGAAATTGAAATTTGTTATTCATGGAGTTTTCTTTAGGGACCCACTAGAGTGGCTTGAAGTCTATTTGAGAATTGGCCATTAGTTTACTGTTGATTGTATACGATTTTAAATACAAAGTTTTAATCTATTCCTAATAAATACGGCGCTATTCGGCGTAATTTAATTAATTTAAATGCTGTGGTTTTAATTGACTTGACCTGAACATGCATGTCTCCCTACCAGAATTGATCAATCAGTGTTTCTACTATCTACCAAAAATTTCCAGTAGGATAGAGTAAAAAAATTATCTACGATGTTGTATGAGCAAATTAATGAACAAAGGCCATTTTCTCGTAATTGGCAATGACAACTTCTTTAAATTCATTGTTTTTATATTCAATGTGGCAAGAATTCATACCTAATTGAGATTGGCTAAGAACAATAGCTGCTGCTTGACAATTATTTAAACAATTTTTATAAGCAACTACACAGTTTTCGTATGGCAGAATGCTTGGGCTCAATTTTTATTCATTATCGAAATAAAATATCTTGGCAATGACTCTTCGCTTTCATTTCTTCCAAAGTAACAACAAATTATTATTATTCAAGCAATAATTATAAGCAAATTCACATTTTCAATATTATTCCAGAAATAGGTATAATTTGTTGAGGAACTAACTAAAAATGTATTTTTAGTGACTTATAACTGTAACTTTCTTTAAATTGATAAAACATATTAATTATTCAAATAAATCTTATAAATAAATCCATATTTTAACCATTTATCAAAGAATAGGCATATTTTTATCGTAGAATTTACTAACAGTGTCTTACCAATTACTAATTCTTGTTTTTTTTTAAACTAGGACTATTGATTTTCTAAACAAAATTTATATAAAAATGCACAGTTTGGCCATTTTTTCATGATAAATATTAATTTTTTCGGAATCAAAAAGAAAAACCGTGTTAATTAATCCTTTTTGTTCTATTTTTCTAACTAATAAAACGTCTTGATTATTTAAACTATATTTATAAACAAATTCACAGTTTAAAGATTTTTTCATGATAAATTTAACTTTATAGGGGAATGAACTAAAAGTTTTAGAGATATGTTAACCAAAGGTATGATGGGTTTTTGGTTATTGGATTATGACATTATCTATGTATGGTTTATCTTGTCTTTACGACAACTGAAACTGTGAATTTGCTTATCAATATTGTTTGGATAATCAACAGTTCTTTTTAATTATATAAATATGGCAAGAAGTATTCACTGGCAAGCTCTTTATAGCTTATTCTGCGTAAAACAATAAATCTATTCATGCGAAAGTGGCCAAAATGCACTTTTGTTTGTAAAAATTGTTGAAATAATGAACTCCTCTTATCGATTGGCCAATTATCATAACAAAGAATCATTGCACACCTAAGTTAATTTGCTCAGAAAACGAAGTCTATTCTTGGAAAAATGGTCAAAATTTGCATTTATTTATAAATTTTCTATAAATAATTAATATTTTTCAATAATCAGAACAAAACTAGAGTTGTCTCAAATCCACAAATAGTTGGGCCTATTCGTAAAATAATGTTTAAAATGTCTTTATCAAGACATTTTTGTTCGATTCTGCAATAAAACTTAAGTCTATTCATTGTGACGTACGATAACTCTGAAATTTCTTATAATATTTTTCTAAATAATTGTCAGACTGCAGCTATTACTAACTAGTCGCAACTAGGCACTCATTCTTCTCATATTTTATATAAAAACAATGACTTATAAGCAACTAATTATTGCGAAACACGAGAAAAAGGATTTTTTTATTAATTTTTTTAAAACATAATAAATTATTTTTCGTCTCTAAACTAATAAAATATTTTTTGAGAATAATAAAATTGGCTTGTGGGCACATTTTCCCCCAAGAAGCGCTTTTGGATATACTAAGCGTGCTGCCCAATAATTTGTCAGAAGTAGAACGCATTCAATATTATTTAATTTTTTTAATTTTACCGTTTTTTTTCGAAATCTTAAAATTTTTAAACTGATTCGGTAACCCACTGTTATAGTCGTTACACCCATATGAGAACATATAGTATTTATAAATAATTATAAAAAATGACTTTAAGAAACTCAGTATAACAGAAGTAAATTATTTCAAGTTCATTTAACAGATTCAAACAAATTGCAAGACATTACAAAAATTATAATGGAAGTCAAATAATTTTGTAGCATTTTCAAGGATATCGTGAGATTTCAAAGAATTTTATAAGAATTAAGAGAATTAACGGGACCTTCAATTGTTCCAAGGGATTTTAATGGATTCAAAAGATTTTAAGCTATTTTGAAAGATTCTAAAGTATTTCAAAGATTTCGCAAATTTTAAAGTATTTAAGAGTATTGTGTAGAATTTCTAAAAATTTGAAGCTGGATTTTAAAAGATTCTTATAGAACTTTGAAAAATAAAGAAAAAATAAGGATTTTGAAAAAATGCCTAAAGATTCCAAACATTTCAAGTGACTTATACGGCTTTCAAATATTTTAAGGACTACGCAGTAAGTAAAAAACTTTCAAAGGATTAAGAAGATTTTAATTTATTTTGAAAGATTTCACAAAAGTGGGAAAGATTTAAAAAATGACAATGAGTTCCAAAGAATTTTGAATAGTTTCCAGAGACTTTGATAAATTTAAAAGGATTTCCTAAGATTTAGGGGCTTTATATACATTCAAGTATTTCAAAGATTTTAGGTGATCATTTGAATTTTCAAAAAAAATTTGCCGAACTCTACGAAATAAGCTTACATTGCTTTCTTTCAAAGGCATTTAAAATGATTTTGACATATTTCGAACTACTTTATTATAAGAAAATTATTATAATTTTTATATGTACTAATTTTTCTACAATATTCATTCATAAGGGCCTGCTTGATTATAAAGATATTTTAAAACTCGCCGTTTTGTAAAACGCACAATTTATTAATTTAATATCTGTTTCTAAGACCTTACGAAATAACTACATAGCTAAGGTTCTAAATGGATGTAAAAGTGGAGTTTTTCCGATACAAAAATGTCTCATTTGTGAAGTGCCAGTCGGAGTTCCCTCTGTGCTACATCTGCTCATGTCTGATAGAAGTGAAATATCCATTGCACGCTTATAATATATAAGCATTCCGCACAGGGGTGACACAAAAAAATAAATATGTTCACTGTTTTGTTCTCTCTTAAAAAAAAAATTTATGTGAATTCCACCAAAAACGTGAAAATCTGTAATAATGTGCAGGCAATACTTTGATGATCCCATGAAAACCCTTCAAGGAATACGAATCCGTCTGAGTTTTTTAATTTAAACCTATCTGAGATCCTTTCATACTGCCCCGAAAACCACCCCATGCAAGAAAAATAAGACTTATGTGAATATTGCCCTTAATTATTAATTTTTTCTCGGAACCTCATAAATAAATGAATTGCAATATTTTATGTGTTTGTTAACTCAATCCATTTCATATCAGGCAAACTGTGCTTGCTGAATACACATTATCATTTCGGGACATAATATGTAATACGATGGTGTTTTAATGTATCGGAAAATTAAATTTTACACAAAAGGCCATGGTTTTATTTTTTCGTGATTTTTTCTGAATCAGTACTAGCATGTTACATTTATTTGAAAAAAGCTTTTCTGGAGAAAGTGTCTCCGAGAAGACAAAATTGGATTTACTTTCATTAAAAATTAAAATTCGCATGTTTTGCAACGAGACGAAATACAAGCAATGTCAAAAGAGCAAAGTTGTCTAAAATGAAAACTTACAAACAAGTTTTTAAGCACTTTCCTACATCTCTAATTTTTATTCTAAATTTTCGCCAAGATATCAGTTAAGTCAGCTATAATTGTATTTTTCTTAAATCAATAAAATATTATAATATTGTCTAAAAATATAACGTATAAATCTATAAGATAAATAATGTTGTTTATAAAATTGTATTGTTTCAAGAGTAATACAATAAGTTGCTTTTTTTGACTTTTTTCGGTCATTGTTTTGTTATTACAAAAAAATCGAATTTTTATTTTTGATAAAAATAAAACATTGAACTTTTATAGTAAATTAATTTAAAGATTTTCAGAAAAACAGCCGCCATTTTAAAAATTTTTTAAATTTTGTTAAGTTTCTAGTGTGTTTTGAAATTAAACAAAAAGATCCATCAGAATCTAGAAGTAAAAGTGCCTTGAAATTACTCTGTGACTTTAGCATCCACGGTTCGCCCGATTTAAAATTATTTCAATATGTTAAATTATTTCTAATAGCTGACACAATTTTTATTTTCTTTAATTTTTGAAATCTAATTCTTCAATGAAAAAATCTAGAAGATCGTACTTTATTGTTTGCTTAAACCATTAATTATGTCATAATATTATAAATTTATGATATTTTCTTAATGGTTTGGTCTTTTTTTGATTGCGAAAAGTGATTTTTTTCAGTTCTTTGTTATATTCCTTTTAATGAGTTCTAATACTTTAAAATTTTTTAATGTACTGCTAATTATTAAAATGATTTTTATTTCTTTAAAAAATTGTTAAATTAGAATATCACAAATTAATGGTATTTTATGTATGCTATGGCCTAAATAATAAATGTTAACACCTATAGCTTAATATGTTCGTTATTTTTTATTATTCTTATTTACTTAAAAATTTATTGAAAAATGAACGGAAATATCTGTTCACATTAAGTCGTAGCATTCAGAAAACACCATTAATTTTCGACATTCTACGGAAGTAAAAATGTTCAAGTGAAAAAAATGGTTGAAACAATTAGAAATTTATTTAAACATAAATAAAACCTTGAATTTATTCATTTATGAGGGTCCATAAAAAATCAGAAAAAATTCATAATTTAGTTCAATATTGATGAACAGAATTCCTGAAAATAAAACCAAAAATCCAACGACCAAATTTGGACAACCACCACAAAATGTTCCCATTGGAATATAAAAAAAGGAACTCTTCTCTCCCCTCCCTTCTCCCTAAAAAAGAAAAAAAAAAGAAAATGATTCATCTTTACTTCGGACG
>NC_046661.1:105683925-105696792 GCF_010883055.1 Belonocnema kinseyi | reverse complement strand
GGTGATTATTACATATAATTTTTCAATAAAGAAAACGAAAGAAAAAAAAACAGGTGTTCCTTTTTTCAGATTCCAATGGGAACAATTTGTGGTGGTTGTCCAAATTTGGTCGTAAGATTCTTGATTTTATTTTCAGGAATTCTGTTAATCAATTTGATTATTGGACGTTAAAAAGAGATTTAACATTGGATTGTTTTACTATTTAAATATCCTAACTTTTAGTGCAATATTCCGCAAAATCCTTATTTCACTTGTATAGGGTAGTTTTTGAGGCACCGTGAAAAGGTTACAGAGTGTTTGAAGTTAAAAATTAATATGGTTTTGTATTTCTTGCAGAGTTTTTAACGAGATGATGAAAGTATTGCCTATACTTTATCATATATTTTCACGTTCTAGTCGGAATATTCAAAAATGGCAAAAAATGACGTTTTTTAACATTATCTTGTGCAAATCCTTGTATTCATAATTTACACGCACACACACGCGAACACAAATAAATCTTCTATGGCAGTATTCCAAGAGGAAATTGTTCCTTGTCTTGAACTACTATGCCATTGAGGATGGAAATTCACGTTCGCTTTATAATTTCAATGTCATATGTAAGTACCTTTCTCAACTACAGTCCGGAAGTTCGAAGTTCCGTGAACAAAATTATTATTCGTACAATGGCGAGGCGAGGAAAATGTAAATTGATGCGAAGACTCCTACCTTTTTGATTTCAAACAAAAAAATTGACCTCGAGTCCTTATCACGCTATTCAAACTCACGAAAGGCTTGATACAATCTTCAGTTTTTTTAGAATACAATCACTCGCGTGACGAATAACTTTTTGATTAGTTACAGTAACGTAGAAGCCGAAAAAAGACAAGAAACAGATTTAATCTTAACTTGATTTAATTATCTTTTAGTCAGAAATGTTCCGGAAAAAATGGTTTCATCTTCTCAATTCTATCGATCGCTTCATGGAACATGATAATAATTATTACTAGCAAAAATAGCGTACAGTATTATTCGAAAATTGGCTGTCTTTATTTTTCGAATTTTCATTCATAGCGACCTCAAATTAGTTCTAAACAACAAATTAATTCAATTAAAAAAAAAAATTAATGAAATTTAAAAATAAAACATTAAAAAAATTGAGTTTTCCTAGTTTTTGGCGTTAATTATTATTTTTTTGCGAATTTTTTTCAAAACAAACTTTTTCTTATACATAAAAAGACTATTTTATGCTGATTTTTAGATTTTTTTAGCAATTAATATTGTTTACAACAATTTTGTCTTAAAATAACAGAAAGTCAAGTTTTTTCCGAATTCTTCAACTTTTTTTCAACTTGTCAGTTGCGGTCGGTGAGACGTCAATTAAATTAACCAGAAGAAATTTCTTAATATAGTGATTGTTATCTGTAATACTCCTCTATTATAACTATTATAACTATTCTATTCTAAAATAATTTCATTCCAATTTCGAAAAAGGAAATTCCCTGATTTATTATTTTTATTTTTTTCGATTTTAAGAGGTGTCGGTTTTGACTCAAAGTTTCCCATGTAAAATGCATGGGGAAAAATCACTTTTTTGAGTTTTTGGAATAATTTTTTAGGGTTTGAAAAAATGTGAGGGAAAAACATGGGGCCTGTTAAGAATTATCCAACAAAGAATTACATGCATCAGACATATGGGTTTCAAATCCGTAACACACCACTACGAGTACCTAAAAACTCCTCTTAAAACAAATAATGTCAATTATTCATGAAATCGACGTTTTGAGCACTGTATTCTGATATTTTTTCACTTGAAATTATTAATATTGGCCTAGTGGAATATTTAATATGGTTGGTTAATTAATTTTCAGTTATTGAAAAAAATATAATTTGTTTAATTTTTTTTTCGTAAATGGATTTTTTATCCTAAAAATGATTACCATTGGCCTAGTGGAATATTTATTAAAATTAGTTACATAATTTCGTTTCGATTTTTTTAAAATAAAAATTATTACTGTGGTTCTAGTGGAATATTCATCAGTAATAATTAATTACTGATTTATAATTAATTTAATAATAATCAATTTGTCAGGAATATTTCAGCAATAATTTTTATTGAAAAACAATTTTTTTAAATAAAATTAATCAAACATTGTTGATAAATATTCCAGCAGTAATAATTTATAGGGAGAAAAATTTTTGAAAAAAAATTGTTAAAACAAATTCCATTTTTTTGAATAATAAATAATCAATAAACCAATGTTAATAAATATTAAACTAATAGTGATAATTTTTAGGGGGAAAACGACTTTTTGGAAAACAAATTATTGAAACAAATTCCATTTTTTTAAATAATTAAACCTGAATAAACAAATTATAATAAATATTCCACTAGACCAATATTAATTATTTCAAGTGAGAAAAAGACGAGAATACAGTGTTCAAAATGTCGATTTCACGAAGAATTGATATTTTTTGTTTTAAGGGTAGTTTTCAGGTACTCGTAGGGGTATGTAACGGGTATCAAACCCATATGTCTGATAGATGAAATTCTTCATGGAATCATTCTCTACAGGCCCCCATAATTTCTCGACACATTTTTTCAAAACCTAAAAAATTATTCTCAAAACTTAAAAAAGTGATTTTTCCCAAGGATTTTACATGGAAAACTTCAAGTCAAAACCGGCACCTTTTAAAATAAAAAAAATAAAAAATGAGGAAATTTTTTTCGGATTTGGAATAAATTGGACGGGGGGGGGCGTCGTTGCCCTCTAGCATGCAAAAAATTCTGGCATGCATTTTTGGACCACCCTATTGAACAACTATGTTTGCTAAACACCATTCTAGCATTCACTCTAGCATTATTCAAAGAGAATATTATTGAAAATTATAATAAATTGTTTAGGAAATTTGTTATAATAACTTAAATTAATTGTTACCTAAGTCTAATTGAAAAGTGGACAGAAAGTAAACATTTTTAGAAAAATGTGCAACTTTCTAGCATTATTCTGTAAAAGTATCATCATAAACTCTATTCTAAGAAAAAATTGCTAGAAACAATAATAAATTGTATAAGAAAAGGCATGTGAAACTCTAATTATGTGTGGAAAATAAGATTTATTGTATAAAAATAAATTTTATTTAAAAAAAAAACTGCAAAAAATTCATTACAAGCGGCCGAAGTATTTATTCATTTGTGTTCTATACCCAATTTTTAAGAAAAGTGCTTTCTTATAGGAAATACGCGTTAAACTGCGTGGGGCTCGTGGAAGCTCTTAATATATTTTTTTGCGCATTGCAATGCAATTTGCAATCATTGAAATCGATAGAGAATTGCGCCGACAATTCACAAAAGGTCAAAAATACATTATTATTCCATAAAATTATACTCAGTAGCTTCTTTTGTACTTGACGAATCTTGATAAATATGAGGTTAGCCTGAATTTCGAAGAAAGCATAAAACACGAAACAGAAAAACCAGGGAGGAAATAAGAATAAGTCCACTGCAAAAAGCTTTGGTGTAGAATAATGCATGCTGTGTGTTCGATGTGTTGTAACGGGAGGGCACCGGGGGTTCAGTCTCTGATGATCCAGGTGGCCAAAAAGGCGAGCGTCCTGAAGAGGCGGAAGTCGCGCAACCGCATGGACGTCCAGCAATCTCAGCAAGCTCTGCCGCCGGTAACGATATCCGGTGGGGGGACAACGACCGGGCAGAATGGCTCCCAACAACGAATAGAGAACGAGAACGACGTGGTCTTCTACATGGAGGAGCCGAAAGCGAACACCCCGAATAGAGCGAGGAGAGACAATCGGTAAGTGACAACTTGACAGCTTCTCGAAACCGCCAATCCATATATCGTATCGGTCCAGTTCGCATTTGACAGTTCGCAAGAACTCGAAATCCTAATTCTCCATGAACATCTGAATATTCTTCAATTTTTCCCTCCAAATAATACCTATATTATATAGGTAGTAAGTCTAAGTATTAACTTCATAATTTTGAATAATTTTGCGTTTTTTAAATTATATCGAAAGGAATTTGGATAAAAAAAATATTATAATGGAGAAAATAGCTTTTAAGATTAGTCTTGTTATTACCATAAACAATTTTAAGAAAAATGCATTATTTTGGCATTTATCGACAGAAAAATGTGTTCTTTAATGGCAGTTGATTTAATTGCAACCTTCGTAATAATTTCAGAAACATTCATAATTGTTGATAATTATTATGATTTTTTAAAACAAATTTAATGAAAAAATGCGTGATTAGGGCATTTTCTGACTGGAAAATTATTTTTTTAATACTACTCTTTTTTATGGGACGTTTATGATAATTTAAGCACCAGTTATAATCAGTTAATCAATTTGATATATTTTTAAACAAGTTTAGTACTAAAATGCATTTCGGACATTTTTTGACGGAAGAAATCGTTTTTCTTTCAATATCAGTCCTTTTAATTAAGAAGACCATGATCATTTTATCAAAAATAATACTAAATTGGTCAATTTTATGACTTTTCTACACAAATTTGACAAACAAATACATTATTTATGTATTTGCAGAAAAACAAAAAGTTAATTTTTCAATATAATAAGGCTCAAAAAATATTTGAAATAAATTCGAGAGTGTATCACAAACACATTGATGGAGTTATCCTGTGCAAGTCAAATGCAGAAGTATCAATTATATTTTTATAAATTTTAAAAGACGTCTATTAAATCCTAATTAAGTTCTCTCAATTCAAATAGAGTTTACCAAACATGTGTTTGAATACATTTTATTGGATCATCATTTAGAAAAAAAAATTTTTTTAAACATTCAATGTTTTATTTATGAAAGGGTTTATGTGATGGTTTAAAATCTGTGTCAACAAGATTTTTTACTATAGAAATTTTATGTTTAATTTAATGGTTAGGAAAGTTAGTGCTTATAGTTAGAAAAAATTTCGCTACCAATCAGTAATGATCATGCATGAATTATGTTTTAAAATTTAAACATTAAGAATAGGAATAGAATTACTAGTTGCAATTTCATGTGTAAACTTAAGCCTAGAATGGTAAAGGTTAAATTGATTTATGGCATAATTGCAATTTATTTTCAAGTAAGACAACGAAAGTGGCGTCGAAGTATCTGAAATATGTATGTATGGAAACATCTAAATTTGTAATGACAGGAGATTCCAAATCTTGCATAACTAAATCAGCTAAGTTTGGCAAAATAAGAGATCCCATGGGTGTTTCGTGTATTTGTCTATGAAAATCATTGCAGTTGGAAAAATAATCAATAAAGATGATATATACGAGGTGTGTTCAAAGAATAAGGTGACTTTATGGTTTTCTCAAAAAATATTCATTTATTACTCAATATTTATGTTGTCCCCTTCAAGGTAATCCCCCTCAGATATAATGCACTTGTGCCAACGATTTTTTCAATCATCGAAGCACTTCTGATAATCATTTTGTGGTATAGCCTTGAGTTGTTTCAGCGATGCAGTTTTTATCTCCTCAATCGTTGAAAATCGATGTCCTTTCATGGGTCTCTTCAGTTTTGGGAAGAGAAAAAAGTCACTGGGGGCCAAATCCGGTGAATATGGAGGCTGAGGCATGACTGTGGTGCTTTTTTTTGGTCAGAAAATCTTTCACAAGCAACGATGAATGAGCAGGTGCATTATCGTGATGCAAAAGCTACGAATTGTTTTTGCAAAGTTCCGGACGTTTTTTGCATATCGCCTCTCGCAAACGGCGCATAACTTGAAGGTAATACTCTTTATTGACCGTACGACCTTGTGGTAAGAATTTCTGATGCACTCCGCTACGGTAATTAAAGAAGACAGTGAGCAAAACCTTCACATTTGACCGAACTTGACGTGCTTTTTTCGTTCTTGGAGACTCAGGATGCTTCCAATGAGACGATTGGCTTTATTTTCGACGTCATAGCCATATACCCACGATTCATCCCCAGTTATAACCCTTTTGAGAAAATCAGGATTATTATTGACTGCATTCAACATCTCCTGAGCGGTGGTCATGCGATGGATCTTTTGATCAAAATTAAGCAGTTTTGGAACAAATTTCGCTGACACACGTCTCATGCCCAAAACGTCCGAAAAGATAGCATGGCATGAGTCAACCGATATTCCAACATCTTGAGCAACTTCTCTGATGGTAATTCGGCGATTTTTCAACACCATTTCATCCACTGCTTGAACGTTTTCGTCTGTTGTTAACGTGCTGGGACGTCCAGGGCGAGGTTCGTCGTCGACATCCTCTCGGCCTTCTTGGAACAGCTTGTACCACTTATACACATTTTTCTTACTCAGAGTAGACTCAGCGTATTGCTACTGTCAACATTTCAAGAGTTTTAGAGCACTGGATTCCATTTTGCACACAAAATTTAATGCAAACTCTTTGCTCCATTTTTTTCGAAAGAAGAAAATCGGCGAGCACACCAAACCCTTCTAACCTTTAACGCCTCTACCAGAAAAACAACACGAGCTATATAGTCAAAACTGTGAACATATGATCGTGACGAGTGTACCAACACAACGAAACAAAAAATGTAATACTTGAATGTACGTAGCCCGCGAAAATTGAAAAGTCACCTTACTTTTTGAAAACACCTCGTATCTAGAGAAACCAAAATATGACCATGTGGAATTGTTGTTTTGATAATTATATATTTTAACTCAAATTAATTTTTTACCTGCATTTTAGGTACTGTTAAACATTTGTTTAGAATATTATTCAATAAATTAGCTCTCGGATGACATATGTTACGTTTTCCGAAAAACTACCCATAAGTCGTACACACCTACCCCTCATGATCAAAAACTTTTAAAAGTGGGAAAACCACCAAGGACGATATAAAGATTATTAAGAACTCAAAATTAATAACTCGACACTTGAAAATTTGTCCTCATTATAATTTTCCTAAAAATTACCCTTTCACGTGAACGTCTGCAGCGGAACATATATAAGTATGAAAAAAGCATAAAAAACAATACAATTTAGAAAACACTGTTAGTTGATATTTTTTGGATCCTTTTTTGCTCTCTGATAACATACCTGTACTCAAAAACCTACCTCTTAGTCGTACACGCCTGCCCCTCCTGATGAAAAACGTTTTAACAGTGAAAAAATCACCCTGAACAATTTAAAGATGATTTAGAACTACAAATTAATTACGTGACACTTGAAAATTTCTCCTCATTATAATTTTTCAAAAAAACTATCCTTCCATGGGAACGTTTTCAGCGGCACATATATATTTATTAAAAAAGCAGAAAAAATAATACAATTCAGAAAACACTGTTCGTTGCTCTTTGTTTGTCTTTTTTTTCTCTCCAATAATATATAATACGTTTCCCAAAAAATAGCCCTAAGCCATACATACCAACCTCTCGTGATCAAAAACGTTCTAAGTCTTAAAATAAACATTAAACAACGTAAAGATGTTTCAGAACTTAAAATGAATTACTATATACTTGAAAATCCCCCCCTCCCATATTATAATTTTCTTCAAATAACTACTCTTCCATGTGAACGTGTGCAGCGGAACATATAAATTTATCAAAAAAGCATAAAAAATAATATAATTCAGAAAACATTGTTAGTTGATTTTTTTTTTGTTCTTTTTTTGTTCGCCGATGAAATATTATACGTTCCACGTGAGTGTATGCAGCGGAATTCATAAATGTATTATCACCTATTTTTATTCCAAATTTTTATATTTCGACAGAATTGCAAATTATCATTTTCATTTGCATTACTATTTGAAAGCGTTTTCTTTTACTCTTATTATTTCGCTTGAAGGGCGCCAGGACGTTTTCCAGTAAATCAACCATCAAACGACCAAAGGGGCTTAAGTTTTTAATATTCAATCGAATTTAAATTAAATAATAATAATAACAATATATTCAAGGATGACTGAATAAGTCATTATCGTCTGTGAGCTTACACTTTACCAATTTATGGTCACTTACAATTAGTTAATCTAGTTGGCAAACTTACAGTATTATAACAAAATTATGGCGTCACTCGCGAGGCCTCGGAATACAATTTTTTGGACATGCACGTATTGCATGTATTGATTGCGTATACAATTAATTTACCGGAATTCAATTTAATATAATTTGAATTATCTCACATGCGTAAAATACATTTAATTCCTAATGCAAATCAATTTACATTAACAATATTGAGGTCCAATCCCGAAAATCATCCAAACTGATCGCGTGTACCCCACTTGTAGAAACAAGTTACAAGAGGGTAGCCCTATAAAAGTCCCTTGAGTGTACAATACTAAAATCTTAGTGTGAACTTGACGCAACGCTAATGATAGAATCCGTTCTCCCTCTCTTTTCTTCAAATCGCGACGGCTCGAGATGGCAGAAAAAACCGATCATATACGAAGCTACTCGTTCGGCACGGCGCAATCAGTTGAATCATCGCGTTGCATACTCTCACAGGATATAACATGCGAATGAAAGTAACAAAGTAAAATGTTAAAAAATGCGCGCGCACATACATATGCTTCGGTTTTGACCGAACAAATATGATCTTATATAATTATCATCAATTGTCAAATACTCCAAGTTGACGTAGTTTGCCGACTAACTCAACACATAGAGGAAAACAGTAAGGGTCAGACCTAAAAGCCATGAGAAATAAAGGATGCGTCCATTTTTGCTGGTTTTTTTTTTTTTAATTTTATTTGAAGCTAGTGCCTTACATGATCCATTATTATTCAGAAAAATCAAAGGACTAAGTAATAAGACAGCCGATCACGCCTTTATTCCATCGAAAGAGGCTTCCTATTTTTTTTGCGACATTAGTAATTCCAAAAATGGTGGTAATAATCTACCAGAAAGGGCTGTCACGCCTCACCATCGTTTTGCAAACGACTATGTCTAACTGTATATTAAAACGACCGTCGCGAGTTCATGAAATTTTACAAACTTTATCTTAGAGCCCTGAAGGCACAATAGAAGTATTTTTCACTTTAAGAAAAACCATAGTCATACCTTTATCTGACGAGAACCTCTTAATGTTTAGACACACGCCTTGATAGTTTTTGAATGATCAAATAATCTTTTCACGTAATTTACGAGCAAATTCTCAGTCCATACTGATCGAACTCAGAACGACAGGCGACACAGTCTTCATCCGGCTCCAGGAACGGACCGGAAGTCACGTGCTTATACATTAATGAGGACCTAGCCTACGCTCTATGCCGATTCCTCGATGATCGACAATGGATTAGCAAGTGTTCCTAATTCTTATTCTCGTCGCAACAGCGCACTACTGGCACTAATTAAAATGTGCCCAGTAGAAATGTTCAGATTAGTCCCGTTTTTAAAATTGTGCAGTGACATCTTTACTGGGTTTTTAAAAGATGTTGGATATGATTGACCAAACATGCATTTCTTAAATTATTAGATTGGGTCCCTATATTAAGGGTTTCTGCTAAATATGGTTACAAAAATAAATAGACAGTCGCGGACAATTGTCCAGGGGTAGTCCCGAAGCAATTAACCCCCAAGCGGTGGTGTAGAAACCGTGCCGAAAGCTGAATGGCACCTGGGTGAGGTGTCTAGAACGGTGACTCTAGCATACCGGGCGACCTCTCAGAGTACGCAGACTTATCCTTGCATACGGGGCTCTACAAGGATGGACGAACCCCTGTCCCTAGCTTCTCGTGGGAACAACAATGACAACACCAAGCATAGTTGTAGTAAGTTCGGTTTCAAACAACAGAACGCGCAGGGCACCCGACAATGGGTCGGCCAACAATGCCGACCAATCTAGAGCTGGGGGAGCTAATGAAAATGGAGTCAATACGATGGATCGGCGGGATCTCGCGACCTTTGGGTGGACGGAGCGACTGAATCACGACTTTCTAGAGTGCTACGATGCGAGTGTGGCCCCTGAACAGGATTACATGGTACGGCTGCATGCCCTGTGGTGCGAGAAACACCCGAAGCTGTCGCACTTTTCGCAGCAACGTCTGCAAAACCACGCTGAACTTTTCCGAAAAACGGGCTATGTAAGCGGAACGCCTACTCTACCACAGCTAGAACAAGTCGACAACAGAGAAAGAGAGGTGACACTAAGACCAACCGCGGGCAGGCATCCAATAGAGGAAGAGAGATGCTCTATGACCCGCAGAAACATCAACGCCAAGGTTTCTTTCAAGCCTAAAGATCTGGCTGAAATGGATGACGAGCTTCGTGAACATTTTACCGAAGAATCCGACCTCTGAGCTATCAATTATTGTGTGTATAATGAAGCGAGAGCTTTGGCCGATGCGAACCGTAAAACAAAACCAACGGTTGATCATAAGATCAAAAGACGAATGCTACAAGTTGCCATAAAGATAAGCTGGACAAGACAGTACGCATCCCGCATTCAGTTTGTGATTGACTACATCACATCTGGCAGGAATTTTACCGCCAAGGTTTGAAAGTTCGCGCGCGAACTCCGGCCCGTTATCACACACTTAATAAGTCAAAGCTGCTAACCATCAGGCAGCATTTTGTTGAGAGAATACGGATACTATCTGACGCTAAGAGAAGTCTAAAGCGGAGGGAGATGTGGGTCAGAGAAAACAAAAAATTTCTCTCTGACCCATCTCGACTCTTCTAAGACCCTCCAGTTACTGTCGACCACCCGCCCAAACCAGAGGAGGTCGAAGTATTTTGGAGAGAAGTCTACGAAGTGCAGCATAGGCTGGGCGAAGACTCAGAAAATATAAATAGCTTCAAGGAGCTATGTGATGCCCTCGTAACACCTGATTAAGAATGCCAACCCATCACTACCGAGGAGATGAAAAAACTATTAAGAGGGATGAAGAACTACTCTGCACCGGGACCAGATTATATCAAAACCTTCTGATGGAAGAAGTTTTCTTCAACCCATCAGCAATTGGCCCATATTTTCACCTCATATTTAAAGTCGGAAGAGCCGATTTCGGAGTGGTTGGTGGAAGGTCGCACAATACTCCTGCCGAAAATAGGCAACTTAGCTAACCCGAAGAATTACAGGCCAATCAATTGTCTGAACACACTTTATATGATATTCACAGCTATCCAAATGATAGGATTATTCGGGCTATTGAAGCTGTGTGGCAAGAAATGTATGAACAAAGAGGCTCAAAGAAAGGCGTAGGAATATGTCGGGAGAACCTGCTCATCGATAGATGTGTCTGCAAAGATGCAGCATTCTACCAGCGTGACCTATCGATGGCCTGAATTGATTATCGGAAAGCTTTCGATTGGACCTCCCATAGACACAAGGTCACTCATGTATTTTACATGGACGATCTTAAGATCTATGCTAAAAACAAAGAGCAACTACATGTAGCTCTAGGGACTGTCAACGATATACTAAGGAAATTGGAATCAAATTTGGGTTAGTTAAATGCGCCAAGGTTTATTTAAAGCGAGAAAAACTTAATGGCATCCCTGAAGATCCTGAGGTCGTTGATAGAAGCGCTATACGACAACTTTGCGCTGAAAAGACTCATACATACCTGGGCGTGCCACAGAGCCGCATTCAGTATGTGACATCTATAAAGGATACTCTCCGAAGCAGATACAAACGGCTCTTCCAGCAGATTTGGTCTTCCGAACTATCGGCGAGGAGCAAAGTATCTGCAACGAACATGCTTGCTGTCCCGGTAGTACTCTATTCATTTGGAGTAGTTCCATGGACGAAGAACGAGCTCAGATCCCTTGATATTGGGACAAGAAAGGTTATGCACATGAACAAAAGCATGCATCTTAAGTCTTTCGTTCCGCGACTGTACATCTCACGCCGTCAAGGTGGTCGCGGAATATTGAGTCTTGAGTCTTGAATGTGGGCAAAGGAGCGTTTCTGTAGAAAGCAGTGGAGGAGGCTGCTGAAACGCTCGGACTTAACTTCAGTATTAGGGGTGAGCAAAATGCATCAAATCTTATCTATCTCCAGTACTCACTCCTGAAAGCCCGGATTAAGAAAGCACAAGAGAAAAACTTTCGTGAACAGCTCCTTGATAAGAGGATTCACGGTATTTTCCACAGAAATGGGAAGGATCAGTCTATGTCTCGTGCGCTAACGTCTGCTTTCCTTAAATTGCCCGGATTGACGTCTGGTACGGAGGGTTTCATTTTTGCCTGGCAAGACGGTGCCATTTCCACCTTAACACACTGTCGCCACATTTTGGGCCAATACATTCCTGATGATAGCTGCAGGGCATGTCATGCACACCCCGAGCATTTAGTTCACATACTATCTAGTTGTCCAACTCTTACGGCATTAACCTTAATATCGCTCCTCTAAATGCTCCTAGGGAAATCGAGTCAATTGTCGAGAATGGCAAGTGCCGCATATACTGGAACTTTATATTCTCGACAATTGTTTCTGTTGCTCATTCGAGGCCTGAAATGGTCCTTCTTGACTTCGAGAAGCGAACCATGTTCGTTATCGCATTTTCGGCACCAGCTGACAAAAACATTATAGCCAAAGAGAATGAAAGGAAAGAGAGGTTTCGAGAACTTATAAGGAAGTTGCAACGATTGTACCCGGAATATTCTGTTAAACTAATCGCCCTTGTCATCGGCGCTCTTGGAGGTGCCAAGCTTTCACTCGCTAATGGCCTAAAAAGCATCCCTGCGTGCCAAGAATATGCTAAAACACTTTCGGGAAAAATGCAGAAGGCGGTAGTCCTTGGGTCGCTCCGTGCGCTTAGGGTGCACTAGGCTTTTACTGCATCGTCGTATTAATTCCTTTACAGACTGTAACCACCTATCTCTCGGTCGTGAGACATGGTTGTGGCTGAAATTTTACCGCGATTTCACTGGGAGCGGGTGCAATTTTCCAGATTAGCACCCTCCCTGCGCGTGTGTGTAT
>NC_046661.1:105680772-105683825 GCF_010883055.1 Belonocnema kinseyi | reverse complement strand
CTCTCTCTCTCTCTCTCTCTTTCACCGTCAACTCCCTCTCTGTGTGGTCGTCTCGTTTCGTCGCAGAAGGATGAGGTGATCGCGTGGATGTAAATCATTTCGTAATCCCACCCACACAAAAATCACAAATATGTCGCACAGAGACACGCTTATAATTTGAAACCGAAGTTAATGGAAAGAAACACAAAATCAAACGATTGCGAATTTTTATAAAAGAGAATTTCTGTGCTTATAAAAAGGATAGTTTTCGACGTAAAGAAAATTAGACACATCCTCTCTGCTTCAAATCACGAAGAAAACTGAAAAAGTATTCACAGAGGTCCTCCAGTTTTATAACTTACGGGGTTCAAAGGAACGGTGCTTTAATTAGTAAAAGGGCTGTGGCTGACATTCTACCTGAAAATTGAGATAACTGATTGCCGGTTCCCTTTAGGAGGCGACAATCGTAGGGACCACGCGTTATCAAAATCGAAAAAATGATCTTTCTGAATACTATGCTTAGCGAGCATTGTCTGTTTGTTAACCGCTTTGCAATTTTGAGCTTTGCACCAAATGCCATAAACAATATCGCTATTTTGCAAATTATTTAATTTATCTTCAGTGGTCCTCAGGACCGACGTAAGGTCTTTTTTCTTTTTAAACGCCGTAGTTATGTCGTAATGCCCGAGAACTCTCACAATGCGCTCAAAAAGACCTTCAATGTATGGAATGCTAATAAAAGACCTAATTTCCGCGTTTCGAACTATTTCGTCAACGCTAAGTTGTTCATTTTGGGCCCAAATATGTAATCTGAAATTTATATTATCTTTACGAATTTTCCCGGGTAAAGGTTGTCGCGATGTGTGTCCTTCACTAATCGCAAATTTTCTTGATGATATTGCTTATCCGGAAGAAGAATGGCTCTATCAACCGTATTAAAAACTACACTTTTGTGTACTTTTGCGGGTGATTGGAAACAAAATTTAAGCATCTACCAGACCAGGCGGATTTGCGATACCAATTACACTTTATTTCGTGAACGTTATTCCTGTGAAGAGTTACATCCAGAAAGTTCATCGCCCTATTTTGTTTCTTCTCTAGCGTGAATTGTGTCTCATAATCATTTGAATTAAAACTTTTAGAACGTTTTCTACTTCGTTTTCCGGAAGAGCTACTAATAAGTCGTCAACATAACGGACTAAACTAAAATCTAAACTAAATCTACTAAAATCGGCGAATGGGGAGAGCCCATTGGTAGTTTTTTTTTTTTAAATAAGTTTGGTTTTTGAAATTAAAATGTGTACTATTTAGACATAATTTAAGTCCTTCCTCAAAATCTGTCCATGGAATTTTGGACTTTTCGCGAATTGGATTCCACCTACTACGAACCGCCTCGACTGCCTTTTCTTTCGGCACATTTGTAAAAAGGGTAACCACGACTAATGGCGCGAGAACATGATTTTCTCAGATCCTAAAATTCCTCATTTTCTTCACTAAATCAAAGCCGTTAAGCACTCTCGATTGAGGAGCTTCAATATATAAACAATCTCTAATGGTTAGCGTAATAAACTTTTAACTGTTTCACGGTGATTTCATTAATAAATTTGTTCGATTCCCATTTTTGATTAGTTTTGTGACTTCCTTTGCAATTTTTTTGGTTGTATCCCTTTTAGCGTAAGTGTCCCGATTTTCTAATAATGCACTAACTTTCGCGTCATAATCTTCTCTTTTTATCGCAACCGTAGTATGACCCTTGTTGACGGTGAAAGAGGGAGAGAGATTGAGAAAGAGAGAGAGGTGGAGAGAGAGTGTGTGTGAGAGAGAGAAGCTTCACGACATATACGAGAAATACTAAGTTTATGCATGAAAACATTTTTTTTTTACTAAATATTGAATGCCAAACTTTTAATTTTATTCAAAACGTTTGCCAATCTAATCATTTAAGAAATGTATGTTTTATAATTAAGTAATTTTATAAGACCTTAATGCCAATAAAAAATGTCTTTAAACAAATTTAATAATTAGGTCAATTAAATTCGACGTCTTTCAAAAAACCAGTAAAGATGTCACAAATTTTAATCTTGAATTCGTTGAATTTTAAAGCTGTAGTTGCACACTAAAATAGCTTCTATGCTACCGATTGATGTGATTAACAACTTTCACGACGCTCAGAATTTAAAAATTTCAAGGTTATTTAAAGAACACGAATTTAAGTGCCAGTAAAAATTTGATAATTTGAATGATGATACTCAACCTGATAGGAACTCATTTCACAACAACAGACTGAACGATAAGTGGTTCCAAAATCTATCGGATACTGATACACCAGAAAATATTGCTAAAGTCGCCAGTCTAGGGAAAAATTATGGCGTATAAATAGAAAAAGATCAAACACCGGTGTACGATCTAATAGCCAGTGTTGAGTCTAATCTCAACAAAATAACAGAGGTAGATCAGGATCGCCCTAGACTGAATATCGCGACTAATATATGTGGGGTTATGAATTCAGGCTACGCCTTAGAGTCAAACATCATACAACCTTTGAAAGAAATCAGACAGGCCGAGAAACTTGCCAAAGAAAACCCTTAGATTATTTTTTTTATGCGGACAAGGGTCATACTATGGTCGTGATGAAAAGAGAAGATTATGACGCGAAAGTTAGTGCATTATTAGAAGATCAGGACACTTACGTTAAAAAAGTAGGAATACAACAAAAAAAAGTTGCTAGGGAAGTCACAAAACAAATTAAAAAATGGACAAATTATAAAATGGAGAAAATGGAATTAAAAAATGGCCTTTCAAAAATTCAGAAGACAGGTGCCCCACTTACGCCGATCGTTTCTTATGTAGGTAGTGCTACTTACCAATTAGCAACATTAACCAAAAATATCATTGCAAATGATATGGAGAGAGAGCCGGAAAGAGAGCCCGAGAGAGAGGCGCAGTGAGAATGAGAAAGAGAAGCTGCACGACACATAAATAATAAGTTTATGCATGAAAACATTTTTTTGGTTTTTTTACCAAGGGGCCACCTATATACCACGTCAACAATTTTTCACCACTTTTTTACTCCC
>NC_046661.1:105674952-105680717 GCF_010883055.1 Belonocnema kinseyi | reverse complement strand
TCCACGTGGACGTATTTTATGAAAATATAGATATTATTAGTCTTCAAAATGTCCGTGAGGTCGCGAAAATTCCATGGTCGTCATTTGAGTACTCACTAAAATTTCAGATTCTTTTGTTTTCATTTGTCAACAGCTCGAAACTCGTTGACTGGCTAACAGCTGTTGATGCATTTTGCAACAATTTAGCGTTAAACTGGTCGGAAATTCGATTGAAAAAACGTCATTTTAGTACTCTTCAAACCCACGAGGAATGATTATTTGGATGCTAAAAACTAACAATAAGTTTCACTGGCAGCTCCTTAGTGGTGCCAAAGTTAACTAATAGACTGTGAAACATGTCAAAAATTTTAGTGAAAAAACGTAATTTTAATACTCTTGAAACCCATTTGGGATGACTTTTTAGGTGCAAACAACTACCAAGAAGTTCGACTGGCAGCTCCTGACTGGTGCCAAAGTTGACTGGAAGGCTGTCAAGCATGCCAAAAATTCAAGTCAAGAAACGTGATTTTAATACTCTTGAAACCCATTGCTGTGAGCTGTGAATTTACATAAAAAGTGAGATTTTCGTATGTTATTTTTTTATATACATATTATTTTTATAGAAGTGTCCTATAGACGATAATTTTAGTTAATGAAAAGGACAAAACTTTCCTCCGGTTGCGGATTAAAATGTCAGTCAACTTTGGCACTACTCAGGAGCGGCCAGTCAAATTCTTTGTTAGTTGTTTGTACCAAAACAATCATTCTCAATGGGTTTGAAGAGTATTAAAATGATGTTTTTGCACTCGAATTTTTGACATGTTTGAAAATTTCCCATTTAACTTGGGAACCACTCAGGAGCTGCTAGTCAAACTTATTGTTAGTTTTTAGCATGCAAACAATCATTCCCCGTGGGTTTGAAGAGTACTAAAATGATGTTTTTTCACTCGAATTTTTTACATGTTTGACAGTCTGCCAGTTAACCTTGGAAACACTCAAGAGCTGCCAGTCAAACTTTTTGTTAGTTTTCAGCATCTAAACAATCATAGACCATAGAATTGTCGCGAGCTCCCGGACTGTAAGAAGTTCAAAAGGAGCGATGAATTGGCGATGAACGTGAGCTTAAACATGATTTGAATTTGAAAGAAAAAGTCGTGAAAAAATAAAAGTAAAAATAAAAATTATATTGTTGTTATGCCGAATTTGACAATACTAAGTTTTTAAAAAGTAGTCGAATCACCGAATGGTACTCGACTTGTTTTGGTCAACGATTATACAATTTAGTTTACAATTTAGAATGCGATATTAGAAAGAACTGCCTTGCGCTGGGCCGACGCGCTACATTTACACAATATGTGTAGGATTTTGTACCTTTGTTTTAAAGCAGAATAAACATAGATTTCTCGGAATCATGTTCGATATTGCTTTGAAGATTCCGATTTTATATATTATAAATAAAGTGCTTACTGCTAAAGATGCATATCCTAAGTAGTGTAACCATTCTATGCTATTTTCCTTCCAAGTTTTTAGACGTCTATGGGTTGCTATAGTTTGTAATGTATTGTCGGTGTCATCAAGGCTTAATCGAGGTTGTTTCAATTCGTTATTATCTATCTGTTTAGGAAGCTGTATTAATTTCTTCTCTAAATTACTAAGGTCTTGATCGCTGTATTTAATATCGTAGGTTAAATTGATCCAATAAGTTTGTTTTTCTTCTAAATGTTTCGGTAAGCTTAACTGATCATAATTGTTATATAACTTACAACTGTTTCCTTTTATTTTAATGGGTGTGCTTATTTCTATAGTTGTTATGATTTGATCGCAGCTTATGTCTAGGTTTATTGTTTTAAGAGGGATTATAATATATCCGTCGGATACTGGTATAAAGGTTTCTTTGTGCAGCAAATACTGAGATTGATTATAATTTATTTCGGCATATCTTTTGAAAAGACTCAACTCACAAGTTCGACTTTCGAATAACTTAAGATTCTTAAGATTCTTCTTTCTTTTCTGGGATAGGTTTGATTCTTAACAAGGATCTTTCTTCCTGTTCTAGAACAGGTATGTCTAGGTTATAAGTAAGGAGTCCTTGGATTATTGCTACTGAAAGTGAGCTAATGTCAATAATGTGTTGATAGTTTTCTTCCTTTTTATCGAAGTGGTATCTAGTCCTGTGATGTTGCTCGAATACTTCTAAAGTGTTTTTTAAGATTTCAGGTGTTAGGATTTGGGGGTGTACTATTCCGTGTTTTCCATCATGAATTGCATTTATAGCTGTGTCAATATCTTCATTCAATTCATCAATTAAGAGAGTAACTAGGATCAGCTTAGTATTAACAAAGTTGTCTTTTGTATTATTATTCACAAATTGACTTCACCTTCGAGCTGTCCCTAATTCTTTCCCGAGTTCCTTCTTTATTGCTGAATATTCTGTTGAAGAGTAATCTAATACAAGTTTGAGGATTTTTGTATGATTGGTTAATACAGATGCTATCATTTTATTATCATACAATTTGTCGAATTCAGTGTTAATTTGATTAAGATCGGATTCAGAGAGGGTTCCAAATAGCTTTTTAGAAATGTCTCCCACAAAGTTTGCTAATCCTCTCTTTTGTCTTTGTTTTCCTAAAAGTTTATGTAAAATCGAGATTTTTCAAGTTAGTCTATTGTACCTTGCTTTCATTAATTTCATTTCTTCTTTAGGTGCGCAGGACATTCCACATGCTCGTTCGGCTATTATTATGATATTGTCTATTGCTTCTATTCTTTCCTTAGTTGTTGTTAGATTTATTCCTATTATTAGCCTTCATTCTTCGTTATATAAGTGTACCTTGTTAATTTCTTCTATATATACATTCCCTTCTAACTTTTCTATTGAATATTTAGTTTTCGCTGTCGTGATCAGGATTGAGAGTAGGGATATCAACACAAGCTCCGTCTAAAAAATAAGGCATGCATTGATCTATGTGTATCCTTATTATTTTATTTTCGTGTCTAATTTTAAGGTTATTATTCTCTAATATTTACAGTCTTTCCCCGGGACCTTTCCAGCTTGGGTCTAGCTTATTCTGTTTAGTATTATTTTTCCATTTAACCCAATCCTTTTCTTAATGATTAGGGTGTTTCCTAATTATTTTATCTTCTAATAATTTCTTAGTTTTTTCCTGTTCGATTTCAATTCTTTCCTTAATTTTTCTTAGGTTTTGTTCGTGTTTAGATTTCCATTTTTTGACTAAGTCATAATAAGTTAGATTTAGAGAAGGGTTAATTGTTGAAGGGATATTAGGCTCTCTTCCAAAAGTAGCCTCAAATGGTGATATTCCAAGGGTATTGTTTTTCATAGTATTAATTGCGAAATTGATATATTTAAAATTATCATTCCATTTTTTATTGTTTTCAGCAATAGAGATTTTGATAAGATTTTTTAACGTAGAGTGCATACGTTCAATATTACCGTTAGATTGGAGGTGAAACGCAGTTGCTTTTACATGTTGGATTCTCAATGCTTCTTCAAATTGTTGCATAAGTTCGGAGAAAAAATTTTGACCTTGGTCCGTCAGAATAGTTTTTGGTGCTCCAAATATATAGATGTAGTGGTCAATTAAGTTATTAATAATTGACTCTGTAGTCTCGTTTTTCAGAGGTATTAACACTGTATACCGTGTTAATCGGTCTTTCAAGCATAATATAGATTTGTTTCCTTGAGTAGTTTCTGGTAGGGGCCCAAAGATGTCAAGTGCAATTTTTTCATTAGGTTTGGTGGGAATGTCTGGTATTATGCTACTAGCTTGGTTTGTGATCCTAGTAGTCTTCTGTAGTTGGCAAATGGGATATGATTTAAAGTATTTTATTACATCATCATCCATTCCTACCCAATGTCCTAATTTCTTAGCCCTATCTATCGAATTCTTTTCTCCTAAATGCGTTGAGTGGGCTTCAATTATTATTTTCCTTTTTTCTTCTTTTGTGAGTTATCTAGTATTTGAGAAGCACAAGTGGAAGCTAGATTCGCGATATATGCTAGAAAGGTATTCTATCATTTCTTGAATAATTTCATTTTCAATTGGTGTAAATAAATGGTCTCCAAAGATAATCTACTTAAGGTAAGTTTCCTGGATTTAAGTTCGTCAATTATCCATCCTAGTTTTCTTAACCATTCTTCTTCATTGAAAGGTGGCATTTCTTCTTTTTTCGTACAAGTCCACAGTTTTCCTACAGCGTTGGGTTTAATTTTCACTGTGCCTGAGACTGGATTTAATTTCCATTCTATGAAATCTTGGTAGAATTTGTCTTCTGTGAGTTCCTTTTCATGTTCTTCCAGCGTTGTTTCTGAGACTTCTGATGATGTACCTGGGGTTTCGGGTTAAGGTTCTCTTATTCTTTTGTGAGGTATTTTAATTTTATTTTTCCCTTCTAATTTCACTTCACTAGTTTTAATAGGTTTATTAATTGTTATAGGTTCTGGAGTGTTCAAGTCTCGGCTAAAAGGGGTGTCAAACAATACAATGTCGGGAAGTTCATTTTCAATTTTCTCAATATCGATTTCTTCTAAAGCTTGTTCTAAAAGGTCTTTTTCATTCATTGGAAATAATCTCGATAAACAGTTTGCTTTATTTTCTTTACCCTTCACGTACTGAGTTTCGTATTTATACTCTTCTAATTTAATTCTCCATCTCAATAATTTTGAGCTAGGTTTCTTACAATTGTGTAACCAAACCAGCCCTCTATGATCAGTTTGGATTTATTTCCTAAGAGGTACTGTCTTAGGCGCTTAACTGCCCAGATTATTGCTAAAAGTTCCTTTTCGGACGTACTGTAGTTTTGTTCTGCAGGATTTAAAGTTCGCGTTATAAATAAATATGGGTGTCCATTCTGGAATAAAACAGCTCCTAATCCTTGATTTGAAGCATCTATCGTGAGTGTAGATTGTTCTTTAGAGTTTGGAAATTTTAGGACTGGTGCTGTGCAAAGAGCATTTTTAAGTTTATTGAATGCGTTTTCGCATTCCGTTGTCCAATTGAAAGGAATATCTTTTCTGGTCAATGGTGTAAGGGGTTTGGCTATTGACGCGAAATTCTTTATGAATTTTCTGTAATATCCAGTGAGTCCTAAGAATGATTGGATTTGTTTCACTGTGGGTGGATTCTTGAAATCCTGTACAGCTTTGATTTTTACAGGGTTGGGTTTAACTCCATCTTTAGTAATTAAGTGTCCCAAATATTCTAGTGCAGGTTTAAGGTATTCGCATTTTGTTGGTTCTAGTCTCAAGCAGAGTTCCTTAATACGTTGTAGAACTTTAGCTAAATTACTCTTATGTTCTTCTAGAGTTGCTCCGAATATTACAATATCGTCGATATAGGCAAAACATTCTTTCCCTATTAATCCTATGAATTAGTTATTTATCATCCTTTGGAAAGTTGCCGGTGCATTTTTTAACCCGAGGGGCATCCTATTATACTCAAAATGCCCTTGAGAATTCGAAAATTCTGTATATTTTTTACATTCTTCTCTCATAGGAATTTGATGAAAACCGGCACTCATGTCGAGAGCAGAAAAGAATTTAGCTTTACCTAATTGGTCTAGGATACCATCTATTATTGGCAGCGGGTAAGCGTCTTGGTCAGTATCTTTATTTATTTGTCTATAGTCCACGACCATTCTGAGTTTATTTTCTTTTTTGGGGCCTACCCATAGCGGTGAGTTGAATGGTGATTGGGAATGTCTAATAATTCCCTTCTTTAATAATTTTTGAGTTTCTTCCAAGGCAAATTCTCTATGTTTTTCCG
>NC_046661.1:105637587-105674852 GCF_010883055.1 Belonocnema kinseyi | reverse complement strand
GCTTCTTCAGATAAATGTTTATTTTTTCCCATGACAAATGTCTTTTTAAAATTAAAAGGTTTTACGTCTTCTGGTATTTGTTGTTTTTTAATAAGGTTTATTAATGCCCCTGTATCTACTACTAAGTAGTATTCGTTGCCTCTTCGGTTTCTTCCACTGATGGATTGTAATCTTCCGCTGACTGCAGAGATTCTGCTTGATTCTCGTAGTCCACTTGTTCCTGTATTTCTTCTGTTGTCATCGTTTCGTTTTCCAGCTCTTCCTCTGTTACTTCTATGTTCCTGACTTGTGGTGGACGATTTGAAAATTGTCCTGTTTAAAAATTTGTGGTTTTCATCGTGCATTGGTTTGCAAAATGTCCTAAATTGCCACATTTATATTTTCTTCTTCTTCTATGCTCAATCTTACCCTTCTTTCAATTTGATTAATATGTTTTGATTTAACAGCATAATTGAGTTCATTGGGTAATTGTCTAAATCGCAAACTGACCTGACATTAGCTCTTTTAACATTTTTGATAAAGTACTCTACTCCGATGTTATCTTAGCCATTAATCGTTCTGATGGTTTCACTGGCTAATTTGGCGTTAATTTTTTCTTCTTCTTCAGCTTGTACTTGGAGTAATTTGGATTCTTCCTTTTCTTTTAATAGTTGTTCATTTCTAAATCGACGACGTTCAATGGCTTCCCTTTCTTCTTCTTCTTCGGTTGATAGTTCGTAATTTTTTATTTCTTCTCGTTTACGAAACAATTGTTAGTTTCTAATAGAGTATTGAGACATCGCTTCTCTTTCTTGGTCATCCTTATCTTGGGATGCTATTAATTTCGTTTCCCTTTCTAATGCTAGTGGTTGGGACATCGTTGTTTTCACTTTCATTCCCGGTCCGGTTTCGAAGTCATTTGGTAGTTGGGACATCATTACTTTTACTTTTGCTTCTGGTCCACTTTCTAGGTCATCCGTCATTTCAGTTTCTAAAGTTGGAATAACATTCGCTTTTGATTTACTTTCCCTGTCTTCAATTAATTCCGGTTCTTCTTTATCTGTTTCGATATCTCCTCTGTAACCTAATCCTTTCACAATTCTTTGGATTTCTAAAGTCCTATTTTGGTTTTCTATTCTCAGGGCTACGATATTGGCTGTTAAAGTTTCAATGTTGGTCCACATTCTTCTTACCATTTCTTCGTCCATTATGAGGGGAGAATTTTGAGAGAGATTAGGGGATTGTGTTCCTAACATACTGGATGATAGTTCTCTTTTTTCCGTCTCGTCTGTATCGTAGTCCTTTCCCTGATTATCGCGATATTTTAAGGATGCCAGTTTGTTTATTAATAAGGAAACAAGGTTCTAAAATAATTTTTGATGACTACCTATTTTTCTCAAAAAAAATTCTTGTTTGTTATTGTTTAATTTTGCGTGACAATTTTTGCGTTTTAAACCTTGGTTTCTTGGGATCGTCCTACAAAAATGATAAGAAATTCCAGGTAAGTTTTTTGGTTTATTGGCGAATACAGAGGCCAGGGAGCACCTAAGCGTGCATAAGGACGATAGCCTAAAGCTTGGTGGTATTTGGGTACAAAGTTGATGATTTTTGTCATAAAATTGCCTTCAAATATCCTCAAGCTGTACAATCGAATCTAACACTTCTTATTCTAAAAACTCTACTTACAATCGCTTTTAAGTTTTCTTCATCTACTCGTGGATTCCGCTGAGACCGTTTGATCCTGGATTGTCGGCCGGCAATCCGTGAAGTTCCTGGTTACTGTTAGCTGATGATATGTCGTCGGACCTCTCAGTGCTGCTACGCAGTTGCGTCTTCCTCCTGATTGCGGGCCTCGTTCCAATTTTTTCTTATGGGGTTTACGTTGGATAGCACCCACTCAGTTCGGTGGCTAGTTTTACCCAATCAGGATATTTTATGTTCTTTTAACGAATCTTTCCTTGGATAAAATCCGGAGTTCTTCCCGAGTTCCGTAAAACTCTACTTGCTTATAATTCCGTAGAATTATTAATATCGAGAGTGAATTCCGTAGGATTCAATGTTGGTTCGTCAAGGATAGTGTCCTTTTGAATCCTTATACTTTTTTAAAAGGAACCGTTTTACACTATCCTGACAGGATCGCCAGAAATGTTATGCCGAATTTGAAAATACTAAGTTTTTAAACGCGCTACATTTATAGCCCAAATTTGTGAGTGGGAAGAGTCTAAGGAGGTCAACCATCACATTGTGCTCACGCACAATATAAAAAATGGAGTGTACCTCGAGTATACCTTGTCTCATTTCAGTATATTTTCCACAGATTTAGGGAAATGTGTGTCCACGTGGATTCTAGCTCGACCCCCCTGGTCCCCCTCGTGGACAAGCGTGGAATTTTGCTATGCCCCCCTCCCCACTAAAGTTTCCACGTGGTATATGGATGGCCCCCAAATATTGGATGCCTAACTTTAAATTTTAAATTCGTTCATTATATATATAATTAAAAATTTGTCATTAGGACAAAGTCTGTAAAGTAATCAATAGGACGATCCAGCAAAAGCCTCGTGCACCCTAAGAACACTAATCGACCCAAGGACGACCGCCTTCTGCATTTTTCCCGCAAGTGTTTTAGCATATTGCTGACAAGCAGGGATACTTTTTAGGCCATTAGCAAATGAAAACTTGGCACCTCCAAGAGCACCGATAATAAGAACGATTAGTTTAACAGAATATTCCGGGTACAATCGTTCGAACTCCCTTATGAGGTCTCGATAACTCTTATTCTTTCCCTTCACCTTGTTTATGATGTTTTTGTCAGCTGGTGCCGAAAATTCGATAACGAACATGGGTCGCTTCTCGAAGTCAAGAAGAACCATTTCAGGCCTCGAATGAGCAACAGAAACAATTGTCGAGAATATAAAGTTCCAGTATATGCGGCACTTCCCATTCTCGGCAATTGACTCGATTTCCCTAGGAGCATTTAGAGGAGCGATATTAAGGTTAATGCCGTAAGAGTGGTAGAGATGGTAATAAAGCACTCTTAGTGCCACATTGTGTCTTTGAATGTAGGTCGTTCCCGCGTGAGTTGGACAACTAGATAATATGTGAGCTAAATGCTCGGGGTGTGCATGGCACGCCCTGCGACTATCATCAGGAATGTCTTGGCTCAAAATGTGGCGACGGTAAGTTAAGGTGGAAATGACACCGTCGTGGAATGCAAAAATGAAACTCTGCGTGCCAGACTTCAATGCGGGCGATTTAAGGAAAACAAACGTTAGTTCACAAGACATTGACATGCATATTTTATAATTAGGTGTTTTCAAAAGACCCCAATGCTATTACAAAACTTCTTTAAAAAAAAAGTTCAGATTAGTGTTTTGTTTTCACATCTTGACAGCTTCACAGCTGAGTCGTGAGCGATAGACTCTTACTGGAGTGACTTGCTGCCGATTGATATTCTTGTCAACCACATTTATTTGAGACGTCCGCCTTCAATTTAGTGCGTGAAAATTAAAGAAATCCCTCATGGATAACAACCTGATGGACGCGAATACCTAGTCGTTTTAGAGGTTAAGTTGTCCTTCGCTTTGACAGGGCCACCAGGCACTGAGTATACCATCATCTGAACTTGTTTATAGATTATATACACTAAACAAGGTACTTATATCCATTTCAAGTTACCAGGTACGAAACGTAAATCTTCAATCCTTTTTATATCCTTTTTATTACATATGTAAGATTGTTTTATTCATAATCAAAATCCGCTATAGATCTGAGTACATACATCCAAATAGGAAACGTTGACGAAACGACTACCATGAGCTCAGTGTTGATCGATACTATCCAGCACTATCGACGCCATATTGGCTACTCTCAACTGCTCTTTTAGTGCCTCTTCGAAAATCGCCGAAATCCGTCTTAATTGTTTGCGCATCGCCGCATCGCATTTCGCACACGCCTTTCTGCCAGCACGAATTGAATTTCAGAGCTCACGAATGAAAATTATCCTAAACTCAACATACCTGTCAGTTAATCATTATGTTACTCGTAAATAGATAGGGAACACTGCACTTAAGTTTGATTTCTGGTTGAAATTAAGTGACTTACTTAATTTAATGCAAAAATAAAATTTATCTACATTTAAAATTCATCATCTTGCACTACTGCGTACAAACAGACAGATGTGCTCTGCACACTCTTGTTAAAAATGTTGATGATTTTGTTGAAGATCTTTGTGAGCGAATACTAAAACTGAAAACCCATGATTTCCTTGCCAGAAAACACCATTTTTTTAAAGAACCTAAAATAAAAACTAAAGACAGTTGAGTTTGTTATCACATTTGATTTTGCTATAAACGATGAATTCGTCATGCAAATTGCAGCGCAAGCATTTCATTGGAATAACGATCATGCTACTATCTTCACAATAGTTATTTACTATCACGAAGATGAAGAATTAAAGCACAAAAGCATGGGTATAATTTCAGATAACTTGTCGCATGACACTGTTGGCGTTTATTAATACCAAAAAATCATTCTAGATTATGTTAAAGGTTATCATGATCTGAAGCAGGTTTACTATTTCACAGACAGTGCAGGGCAACATTTAGGAAATAAAAACAGTTTTGCCAATCTTGAAGCTCACGAAAAATATTTTCGTTTCCCCGCAAAATAGCATTTCTATGCTACGGCCCATGGTAAAGGAGCTTGCGATGGGATAGGAACAAATATAAAAAGAAGAGTTGCTCGGGGCAGCCTGCAAGCTTCTACGAAACATCATATGCTAACTGCCAAACCTTTATTTGAGTGGGCGAAAAAGAGTTGTAAAAAAACGCTGGCTTTTTTTAGTTGCAAAGAAACTCATGCCGAAACTTCAGTAATGCTTAAACCAAGATTTGACAGTGCATCAACGATACCAGATACCTTGCAGTATCATGCCTTTATCCCTTACCAAGATCGGCAATTGCGGTTAAAGGAATTTTCAGTTGCGACAGAGTGCGATTTTTTTCAAAAAGAAAAGAAAGCAAAAGCGACAAAGAAAACAAGAAAGCCATCTGTCAAGGAAAATAAAAAATTAAAGAAGTTGAGAATTAAAATAAAGAAAGGAGTGAAGAAATAAGTTTTAAAATAACTTTTAAAAAAATTTGAGTTAATGGATAAATACGCATAGTGAAAATTATCCTACTTACAGTAGATCAGTCTCAACCCTGTAAAATGCAGAGAGCAGTTCTGTAAACAACAAATATTCATAATTTTCAAGATAAATTAGTTCGAATAAGTTCCGTTGTGCGAGCGCCCCAGCGGTCTCGAATGCCGTCGATGCACCGCTTGACTCTCCATTTAACTTCTCGAAAAGAAAAAGAAACGAAATTTTGTGCTTTTGGGTTTTGAAAAAAAGACCTTGATCTTTATTTTGAGACCAAAAAAATGGGTCGGAATCGAAAAAAATCCGAAATATTTTTAATTTTGAAAAAAGTGTGAAATTTTTTATTTTTGAAAAAATGGTTCTGACCACTTGACAGATCATGAAAATATCAATCAAAAATATATAGGACAAAATTTTATTAAATCCATATGAAAGCAGTCTAGTACATTCGAAATAGAGGCTACCAGCACAAAATCCAAAAATTTCCTCTCCCCCACCTTGATCAATTTTTGTCCAATCGAAAAAAATTTTCCCTGAGAATACTACCTAGTAGGACTACACTTTGCCCAAGTTTAAGTTCGATCAGAGAAAGGTATTTTCAAGTGTGGGTAAGTCTGATAAATAATGCTCCATATATGTTCCGCTGCACACTTTCACGTGAAACAGCAGTTTTTTGAAAAAATTAGAATAAGGGAGAAATTTCCAAGTGTCAAGTAATTCATTTAGAATTCTAAATCATCTTTACATTGTTCAAGGTGGTTTTCTCACTTTTAAAACATTTTTGATCACGAGGGGTAGGTATGTACGACTCAGGGGGAGGTTTTTTGGGAAACGTAATATATTTCATCAGAGAGCAAAAGAAAGCAAAAAAAATCTCCCCTAATCGTTCGTCTCATTATAATAATTTTTAGTGAGTTTTCATAGGTGGCGGCGCTGAGTGGGCATCGTGATTGCGACGCTACCCTTGCCTCGCAAGTTGAAAGAGCAAAAAAATGTTTAGTATAAAATTAGCAAAAAAATAGAGCGTATTCCATTTTTCAATTTGCCTTGATGGCGGCGCTAAGTGCACGGACCTCTGTGTACCTTCGGTAAGACATCAATTATAGGAATATTAATAAAATGAACCAGAATATCACAACGTGAAAAATTATCAAATACGCAAACTTCAGTTCGCCATCCAATAACCTAAAAGTTTCTTTTTCAATGCTTCCCCAGGGTTCTCATCTAGTTTTTAATATGTTGTATTTTCATTAATTAGATTCTGCCTTTTCAAGATAGGGTTCTTTATTGGTAATTACAGTGATATTGTTTTTATCTGCATGATTAATTAACACTTTTGCATTAGATTTAATAAATGATTGTGTTTTATTAATACTTTGCAAAAAGGCTCTATCAATCTAGGTAATTTTATTATTATGTAAAAATTGTTGCGCTGTATTAAGTATTCTATGTCCTAATACATAACGATCTTCTGCATTAATAATAAAACAAATATTTAACTATATGTCTTTGACAATATCTAAAATTATTTTTCGTTTGTTTGTTAAATAGAAGAACTCAATTTATTACCTAATCTTAAAAAATCGTTGATCTCTTCAGAAATCTTTAAATCATATTTACAAGTATATTTTGAAAAATCTGGTCTAATCTTTATTTGTTATTTATGTTATATCCAATTTAGAATTTCATTTTATTATATTCAAAACTTTTACTCGGGTGAACCCGGTTATCCATCATATCTACAGACTAAGTCAAGTGATTGATGAGATTAGGTTGTTATAATTCAATCCAATATGATGCTTGAGACCTTTTGTGCTGATGTTGTAGGTTTGTATACCTAAAATGCACTGTTCTGCATTTATCTTATCCGAACTCCATGTGGATATCATTGGAAAACTGCTTTGTGATGTCGATCACTTGCCGCAATTTCTGGGCTGAATTAGCGAGCAGCTTCAGGTTCTCCATGTACAGAAGATGGTTCACTTGATTACCATCCTCATTATCATGAATTCAGACCCCGTGATACATGCTGTTTAGTGTTTTCTCACTGGATTCACAGCTAAACAGAACCATAGTGCGCTGAAGAAGTCTCCTTGAAATATACCCGTCGTAAAGCGTATTGATATAGTTATTCTCGGTTGAAAGATTCTGCTCATTTATTTTTGTGGCTAGCTCTGGGTATTTGAGTAAGAAGAGTCTATCATGTTCTCTCCTTACACTTTTCGCAGATTTTTCTGCCAAAAAATAAAGGCGCATAACATATCTATTCATATGGTATGTCCATTTTCGTCGCTTGTTTGGTTGCTGAACCTCTGCTTCTGCCTTTTGTTCTATAAGGCCATCCATCTCTGGAGGATGTGCGGTGTTGGATAATCAATCAGTGATCCCAGATCTGAAACGAGATGTGGTCCAATACTATGACAGGGCTATGTCCGTGTGAATATAGTAGGAGACGATGTAAATGACTGAGTTGCGCGCGCAACCCATTTCTCCTTTTCTGAATTTGAAAACTCGAAGGTGCCCGATTGCCCGTCGGAACACTTCAGCGGTTCTATTTATATCTCTATCTGCTTTGAAATAAAATTAAGAGATTGGGATTTTAATATTTCCAGATCTCAATGCTGGCGATTCTCATGATTTGAATACTTCGCGCGCCTCTTTATATGCGTATATTTTGAGGTTATGTTATTTCAAGTATAAAATATAGATTATCTAAATATTAATACTATTATATATCTATCTATATATATATATATATATTATGAATGATAATATTATAATTATTTTATATTATAATAGTCTTATTTATATCTTAACCCGCATTTGAAAAAAAAATAAAGAAATTGGCGATTATGGAATTCATCCCGTTTGGATAAAAACTCAATTAATCTATACCATTTTTGGTTAAAAAATCATGTAATTTGTTGGAAATTCGTCTTTCTTTGTATACAATAAATTGTTTTATTGAAAATTTATACTTTTTAATTAAAATTTACAATTTTCGGTTGAATTGTCAACTGTAAATTTTTTTGAGTTGCAAAGTCGTTTTGTTGTAAATGCAACTATATTTGGTAAAAATTAAAATCATAATTTTTCGACGGTAAATTCGATTATTCACTTAAAGTTGAACTACTTAGTAAAAAAATTAATTCTTTCTTATGAAGGATTTATAATTATGGTTAAAATTCAACTATTTGCCTCTAGGTTGGGTTAAAAATTCAGCTTTTTTGTAGAGAATACTCTTTTTGACTCTAAAATTAAATAATTTCGTTGAAATTTCATGTATTTTGTTGGAAATTGACCTTGTTTGGTACATCTTTTTGGGTTTAAAAATCGATTAATTCACTAAGAGTTGAACTGCTTTGAAAAAATACGGTTTTCAACAAGGTTTTTTAATTATAGTTGGAAATTTAAATATTTGGTTGAAAGTTTAACACTTTGATCAAAAACTCACATCTTTACTTAAAAAGTTCAACTTTTTGTAGATAATTTGTATTTTTGACTTTAAAATTAAATAATTTCGTTGAAAATTCATGTATTTTGTTTAAAATTTGTTTTTTTTGTAGATCATTAATTTTCTTGGTCGAAAATTCATCTGATTGATTGAGAACATAACAACTTTGTTTAAATTTAATTTTTTTTCTGTTAAGAATTATTTATCTTTATATGAAAATGTAACTATTATATGATTGATTGAAAATTAATCGTATATATTGGTTAAGTTGGAAAATCATTTTTTTATAGAAGATTAATCTTCTTTGTCAAAAGTTCACCTTTTCCTTGAAAACTTGACAATTTTGTTGAAAATTCGTATTTTTTCTTGTTCAATTCTATTTTTTAGCCCAGTTTTTATCTGGAAATTGAACTATTCCATTTTTGGTTGAAACTTTATCCTGTACATTGTATTAGTTAAAACACCAATTATTTGATAGAAAATTAATTTATATAAGCTTTTGGGTTGAAACTTGATTTATTTTGTTAATTAGATTTTTGTCCTAAAATTTAAAAAACCGCAAAATAAAAAAATTGCCTTAAAATCGTCCTGATTCTTTTTTTTTTTATTTAATTTTTAAAATCTTTTCAAATACTCACTTAAAATTAATTTTTCGAAATAAGAAATCATTTTCAATTTTCTTAGCAATCACAACAATTTTTGTTATTCTGTTTAAATATTTTACAATTCTCAAAAAGCTTTAATTTTTTTTTAATCTGCAGAAATCTACACCGTGTTTCAAGTTATTTGAAATAATTTTAAGTTTTAAATTAATTTTGAATATTTTTTAAAACTAAAATTGTAGCGTTCAAACTTAAAATTTTGCTCATTGCAAATTTAACAATTCAAGGCTTTCCATTTCGAACCATTCTGTTCAAATTTGTATAGTTTTTAAGAGTTGTTTGTAATGGATTGTTTTAAATGAACGGTCAAATATTTCTGATAACTAACGAAACTTTCTTTTTTTAATTAAAAAAATTTCAAATTGAATGGGTTAAAAATAAAAATTTTTTTAAATAAAATAATATTTGAAGTCATAATTGAAAATACTTTTATAAACTAATATCTATTAATTCTTTAATTTTGAACGGATTGAGAATCATCATTTAAAATCAATTATTTTCCAATTTTAAATACCTTATATTAAATTTAAAACATTTTATTTTTAAATTATTTCAATTTAAAAAAATCATATTCGAAAACAAATAAATTAATTTTCTATCAAATAATTGGTGTTTTAACTAATACAAAGTACAGGATAAAGATTCAACCAAGAATGAAATAGTTCAATTTCCAGATAAAAACTGTGATAAAAAATTGAATTAAACAAGAAAAAAAAACGAATTTTCAACAAAATTTTTAAATTTTCAAGAGAAAAGGTGAATTTTTCACCAAGAAGATTAATGTTCTATAAAAAAAAACGATTTTCCAACTAAACCAATATATACGATTAATTTTTAATCAATCCTACAATAGTTACATTTTCAGATAAAAATGAATCATTTTTAAGAGAAAAAATTAATTTTAAACAAAGTTGTTTAATTTCCAACCATAATGAAAGAACATTGTTAAAAAAAACGTATTTTTTTACAATCTTAATGAAATAATCGACTTTTAAACCCAAGAAGTTGTACAGTTGATATTTCAACCAAACAATTGAATTTTTGATCAAAAAAATTATGATTTTAATTTTTAACAATATAGTTGCATTTACAACAAAACCTACTTTGCAATCCAAAAATATTTACAGTTGATAATTCAACCGAAAATTGTAATTTTTAATTAAAAAGTATAAATTTTCCATAAGCAATTTAAATTCTACAAAAAAAGACGAATTTTTAAAAAAATACATGATTTTTTAACAAAAAATGGTATAGATTGTCAGTTTCAAAAACGTATTTTCAAAGAAAGAGATGAACCTCCAAATAAAAGAAATAAAAATTCGAAAAAAATAGTTGAACTTTTGATAGAAAAGGGGACTTTTTTTACAAAATAGTTACATTTTCAACAAAATAATTAATTTTTAAATCAAATAATTGAGTTTTTATTCAAACGAGATAATCGCCAGCTTCGAAATCTGGAAATATTAAAATCCCAATCTCTTCATTTTATTTCAAAGCAGATAGAGCTATAAATAGAACCGCCGAAGTGCTTCGACCGGCAATCGTGCACCTTCGAGTTTTCAAATTCAGAAATGGAGAAATGGGTTGCGCGCGCAACTCAGTCATTTACATCATCTCCAACTATATTGACACGGACATAGCCTTGTCATAGTATTGGACTACATCTCGTTTCAGATCTGCGATCACTGTCATCAATAGGTTGAGGAAGAACGTCAATTGCTCCTGCTTGGCCCTTTGGCGCGGCTTTCTCTAACTGATGTTCATTGCCGTCGTTTTCCCACGCTAAATCAACCTGTTGTCAAATCTTTATTTCTCAGTCTTTTGTCAAGTGTAGATTAGTCCTGATGTCCTTCACTTTAGCGATAAGATCTCTTAGTGCGAGTTTCTGTATATCAGGATACTTTGCAGTAAATTTCGTTCTTACATTGTATCCTTTTTCCATTTTCGTTTCAAACTTCGCACTTTCGTGATAGAGACGCACCAATTCCTCTTTCATTGTGATATCCTAATTGATGCTCTCCAACGGTATTTCTGTCGAGGTGATTGGCTGCAAATAGCCAACGCTAGCCAAATTATCCTTAGCAGGCACAGTTGATATTCCCCTGCTTACCGTTTGTCTCAGATATTCTTGCTGGGCAGCTGTTTGATTCGTGAGATCTGCCTGACCATCTTGCAGCTCACCATCGCCACCGTTTCGCATGCTGTGGTCCCCAGCTGTGGCTCCAGGGGCGCCCCGACGATCCTCGTGAAGCGACCTGCGTTCCAATATCTTTAATATGCTCTCCATTATTATTTGGATTTCGGTCTGCTGCTTAGTCCGTATCCTCTTCGTTATTAGCCTATTTGGCATGAGAAACCCTATCAGTAGCAATGTTACCGCCAACATATCCGTCAAAGTCATGAGAGGAAAGCTTAAGCCCTACCGCGACATCAGCGCGAGAACACCTTCAGTAGAACACCTTCGGTAGAACTTATTATTATTATTATTATTAGATTATCCAGTTAGAATTTTTAAATAAAAATTTCAACAATGTTAAAATATATTTAAGTAACTCTTTACCGCCTAATGTATATTTCAACATTTTAGAAAATCAATTAAACAGTAAAAAAGAAGAAAACATAAATAAAAAACAAAGATTAGATAAAAGATTTCAAAATCTACTTGCTGATCGGAATCTTCATGTACCTTTAAACATAAGTAAACATAAAACTTAATTCATTCAGGGGCTAATGATCCTTGAATTACAAATTTTAGTAATGTGAAATTTACTGACGAAATTAATGATGTCTCATGATTAGGTAATAAATTTAGCTCTTCCTTTCTAACAAACAAACAAGAAATAATTTAAAATATTGCTCTTATTATATACATTGTTTCAAGATATAAAGTTAAATATTTGTTAGATTAATGATACAGATGATCGTGATTTGTTAAGACATAGAATGCTTGATATAGTGCAAAAATATGTACCTATTGATAATGCAACATATGAAAAACTAAATGAGAACCCTGACAAAGAACTAAAAATGAAACTTTTAAGTTGTTAGGTTCATAGTAAACTGAAGGTTACTTTGGTAATAATCTTTCACGTTGTGATATTCTAGTTCAGGATACTAATATACCTAAAATGTATATTTTACCGAAGGTTCATAAACTTATTAATCTACTATGACCTCTGTTTTCTTTGATAAATTCTCCGACATATAAAATTACTAATTTATTTAATAATATTCTAAAAAAATATTTGAAAGTACGTAAAGTTCCAGTAAAAAATTGATTTGAATTTAAAGATATAATTATCAAAAAGACAATTCCAACTGATTATATTATGATTTTTCTTCATGTACCACCTTTATTCGCGAAAATTTTAGCTGATTTAGTAATTAATAGTATCTTAAATAGATGAATCAACATAACAATTTCTTTACAGATTTACCTTTAAAAAATTTGAAGAAGGAATACAGTTTTAAATGGAACAAAGAGTTTTTACATTCAAGAATAATTTCTATAAATAAATACTCGGAACACCCATGGGATCTCTGACGAGTATTCCACCAACCTTAGCTGATTTAGTTATGCAAGAATTAAAATCTACTGTTTTTAAATGTTAAAGTTATAAAAACTGATTCAGGCATGATCATTACCGATTTGTATCGAAAAGATGCTTATTCTGTTAGATACTTAAACTTGCTTCTAAGCATTCAATTCAACATGAAATTTCTGTAGTAGAAATATTGTTGGCATAGCCTTTGAACTATTACATACATTTATAAATGAATCTTTGAATTTACCAATAAACAATTTTTAAAATGATTATTTAATATAATTTATTGAAACATATATTGATAACAAAATAAAAACATTTCACTTCCGTTTCTATTTCCTTCCATGGAAAGTTGTCTTTTAAAATTAAAAGAATAGTGAATGATTTTAATATAACAACCAATTTTAGAATTAATTCTAAACTAGATAGATTTATAAAATTAGGCAAAGGCTCTCTAGATATTTTCCAGCTGACTGATGTAGTATATAAAATTGAATGCCCAATTTGTGACAAATGCTACATATTTCAGACTGATAGATTATTTTTTCCTACAATAAAAGAAACACAAGAAAAATTTTAGGCAAAACCCAAGGAACCATGAAGTCATAGTTAAACACCAGGTTAAAACTAGGCATCACATTGATTAAGAAAATATTACAGTTATAAACCGCATAACCTAACAAATATTAATAATCATAGTGCCCTATATAATATAGTTTTAAATCCCTAATTTAGAAACCGATTTTTAATATAATTGATTAAATAAAAAGGTAAATATAAAAAAAATTTGCAATAAATAATTTGTTTTTAACTAATTTATTCAATTCAAATTGATAGCTTAAATTATCTTCACACTTAATTTAATTTAAATATTTTCTTATCGTTTATTTATCTTCTAATTAAATTTAAGAAGCATATAAGCAATTGATGATTAATGTATTCTTAATAACTCAACCTCAACTAAACTCTTTTCTTAACGTAACTTTTTTAATGTTATTGAAATTAAAAATAAAAATTCAATATTTATGATTTATAAAATTTGTAATCCAAATTAATTTAATTGATTTAACTCCATATGTTAAAATTACTAAACTATACATTTAACTCAATTTGTATTCTTAAATGTTTTGAAATATAACCAATCTTTTGTAAATTTTTGGTTGTAACAGTTAATCTTTTATAACGTTTCAAATTGATGAACATTTTTTTATTCCTTTTAAAAAAAATTTAAATTAAAGAAAGTTCTTACGTTATATCATTGTTAGTCCCCCCCTTCCATCTCCCTCACTCACTCACTCACTCACTTACTCACTCACTCTCTCTCTTTCTCTCTCTCTCATCCCGCCCCAGGCATGAGGCGATATGAGCCAAGCGCACAAGTTCAGACCTGCCCAGCCTGGGGAAATTCCCGCCAGCAACACATGTCTTTTTTATGTAGACGCGTGGCTACGTGCTCTCTTCTCCGACCCAAGCAGCAGCGCTGGTACGAAATATCTGTTAGAGTGCTTGGGCGACTAACTTTCAATATAAATTTGTAATGGTCACTCGAATCTTAATTATTTTACTTCAGTATGTTTACATTTATTTTCAAATAATGTAAATCAAAGGAGAATTGTGCAAAGTATTTATTTCTTTTGCATTGTTCAATATTGTAATATTACAGTTGTGGTTGACTGATACTGTTGAAAGTTTAACAATATATTAACATGACGGACAAAGTAGAAAGATAAGTTATACTACAGTAAGGACGTTTACTATGTAGTCATAGGGAATATAATTATATAAACTCTAGCATACAATGCAACCCGTTTTGCATTTGTGTAATGCAAAAAAGTACTATATAGGCGATTTTAATTCGGTTTTTAAATCTCCCGCGTTCGAGATCTTGCACTGATTGGCCAAAGGCTTCGAGACTCAGAAGACGTGCGCAATATATACGTTTAACCAAATTCTGAAAAAGGTTATGTCCCCCAGGATTCACCGTGCATTTCAAATAAATAATTAGTTACGAATTAAAAACAATGTAACACAATATTAGAATGTGTTCATAAAAATTCTCTGGACGTGGTTTCTTTGGAAATTTTTCTTAAATCTTTGTTTGCGAAATCTTTTTTATTCGTTGTAATCAATGAATTATTTGAAATCTATAATTAGTAAAAAAAACTTCTAAAATGTTTTGAAACGTTTCCAAATCTTCCAAATGTTTTAAAATCTTTGAAATTTGGTGAACTGTAACCTTTTCAACATCTTTGAAACCCTTTACATCTTTAAAATATTTTTAAATTTTTGAAACATTTTGAAATTTTTATTCATGTTTTGTAATATCGTGTATACTCAAAAACCGAATGGTGAGACTCTTGAAAATTCCGTTATATGGCCATGGCTCATTCTAATAGACTTTTTTATTCTAGACGTCGGCAGTGCGCAAATGTCGAAATGTATAGAAAATATTGTTAATAAAAACAAAACAAAAACATTTATTTGTAAATAACAGAGATTTTTAAGGTAGAACATTTCTAAGTCAATTAAAAAAAACGATGAAAAAAGTGCAAATAGTGCGGCGACCACGGCCATTATTTGCATCTGTTGGCACCTGTCATATTCTAAAAATCGCTTTAAAATTCGGCGAAACTCACGGAAGATGATGTTCCAGGTGCAAAATTAGTGCAAGATTCAGTAGAAGAGCACAGCATTGAGCAGCTGAAACGATGTCCTAAATGTAGAAAACTACCATCAAAATATTTATACAAGATTTGCAGTTTAGAACTTTGTTTGAGTAAACATTTAATATTCATACAAATATAAAATAACACAATATTATATTTTCTATTTCTCTTTTTCAAGCTTAGACAAAAAAAAGCCATTTGTTAGTGATTTCCTAGTATAAGGAATGTACTAACAAATTTTCCTTCTTACATATAAACTGTTTATAAATACATAAATATAATATTTTTGCGTTCTCAAGTGAAAATATAAAATAGATTTTATTTTTATCAACAAAATTAGGATGTTCGGAACCTCGATAACAATGCTTCATTTAGTATGTAAGCAAATGTTAGCAAAGAAAGAAAATATTAACACCTGCCAAACACAACCACAACTAACCTTTCTACTGAATCACTTTTTTTCCTTTTAAAGATAGTTTCCTATATTTTATCCATCGTTTCAGCTGCTTAACACTGCGTTGCTCTACCGGTTTGTGCACTAATTTTGCTCCTGGAACATCAATTTCCGGGATTTTTTCCGGATTTAAAAAATTTTTTTTGAAGACGACAAATGTCAACAAATGTAAATAATGGGCTTGCTCACCACACTTTTCGCACTTTTTTCGCAGTTTTTTTCTGAATATAATTAAAAATTGTTAGTCTTTAAACTCTGATTTATTTACATATTTATTTTTCGTTGTTATTTTTATTTACAATATTTTCCATACCTTTCGACACAAAACTATTCGAAAAATACGGAAATGACGTAAAATCCTGGCAAGTGCAAAATCGTTGCAATTTTTATAATCACACGGATTACAATTTTCGTTGCAGTTAGTCAAAAGCGTTTGATTCCCATATTTTATTCAATAAGTAAAACATCAAATTTTATCAACAATTAATTACGTTCAACCTGCAGATATTCACTTTATTTAATTGATTAAGATCGAAGTACAAAACGATTTTGACACTTGTCAAACGCGGTGAATCCTGGGGAACATAACCCTTTTTCAGAATTTGGTTATACGTATATTTTGCGCACGTCTTCTGAGTCTCGAAGCCTTTGACCAATCGGCGCAAGATCTCGAGCGCGGGAAATTTGGAAACCAAATTAAAATCGCCTATATAGTACTTTTTTGCATTACACAAATGCAAGACGGGTTGCATTATATGCTAGAGTTTATATGATTACACAGTCACACAAAAAAAAGTGTGCGGATCTGGTAACAAGGCACACGTATTCCTATGGATTTTGGGGCGCTGAATTCAAATTCGGTATCAAAAATCGCCCATCACGTCATGCTTGAGCCATAACCTCAAAAAATGACGAAAAATCATGCACTAAGCCAAATTTCAAAATAATGCCAGTGATGCAAATTTTCACTTCAAAAACATGTCGACAACTGTGAAGGATCAACCCTTGCCTGATATCAACTTATTTAACATAACTTCTCCCAACAGATCCTGACCTCACCTAACCTGAAATAACAGAAATTTATTGAACTACACGTAAAGCTCTGGAAGCATATTTTCTTAGTAGCAAATGTGTGCTACATCGAATGGGTCAACTCGAGCCTAACCTAGAAATACATCTAACCTAGCGTAACCTAACCTAACCTCACGAAACACAATTAAACTGATTGTGTAGTCCCGTTGTGTTTGCGGTACCGTTTGTATCAGCTTGGGCTTAACCTGCAAAGAGGTCAAACCTATCCTAACTTAAAAAAACCTGATCTAACCTAACCTAACCTAACTTCACGTAACACACTTAAACTTATTGTGTTGTCCCGTTGTGTTTGCGGTACCTTTTCATTCAGCTTCGGCTTAACCTACATAGAGGTTTAACCTATCCTAACCTAACAAAACCTGACCGAACCTAACCTAGCCGAATGAAATTCTACCACACGTGTAGCTATGTAAGCGTACGATTCTCAGTCTTAAATGTGTGCTATATTTAATAGGTTAACTCGATCTTAACAGAACCTAACGAAATTTTGCTTAACGCAAGACAACTTAACTTAAGTGTTCCCGTTGTAACACAATAAAATTCATTTCATTGTACTACAGGTGGTTAAAAATTTAGACGCACATTACTCATTTGAAGAAACTTAGAACTGCAAGTAGAATTGACCCCATTTCAAATAACCTGACAATGTGTGTATGAATTAACACGTAGAACTGTAACTGAAACATGCAAATGAATAAGAGTTTAATTCATAATTTGTTTCTCTCTGCTTTTCTTAAACTTAAGAGATATATTTATACTATCTTTCGTGTTTACATTTTATCTTGCTTTTTATCGTAATTCAATTCATTTATAGACCTGCTTCAGTCTATTTTCTGCCTACTATAACGTGTCCTTTTTTCTTCGAAGGAACGATGCAAAGAGTTACGCTTACGTTTAAGACCTACATTCGTTTCCCTTTTCATCATCCAGCAAAAATTAGCCATCATGACCTCGTCCCATCTACCCTGATATCCGTGGTGGTCCTTCAAAGACTCCTTCTTTCAATTTAGCGTCTGAAATATTAGAGAATTTAAGGGATATATACTTATAGCATTGTTCAGCTTTGTCTAACGGCTTGACAAATTGCTTCATGAGCCCAAGCTTTATGTGGAGGGGTGGTAGTAAAATTTTTTCTGGATCAACTAGGCTTTGGTTGATGATATTATGAGAAACAGGTTTGAATGCATCTCTTAAAGGCCAATGTTTTTTGCTGTAATTATTGACTTGATCTCTGCTATTCCACAGGCATATATAGCATGGCTCTCTCGTGAAACCCAATTGTTCGCCTAATATCATTGCTATGATTTTGAGATCGCCACATATTTGCCATTTGTGATTCGTGTAATTAACTTTTTCAATAAGAATTTTAACATTGTTATATTCTTCTATGATAACCGTTGAGTGAGCTATAGGGATAGGAGCGTAAGTATTCGTGTTATGCACTAAAACAGCCTTAATGCTGCGTTTTCACGAATCAATGAAAAGTCGCCATTCTTCGTCTCTGTACACATTTTTCTTCAAGTGGTTCATTAGTCCGTTAACGTCAGTGCAGTACATTAAAGACGTCTCTTCTTCTTTATCGAAAAACTTTCTGAATTCTTTGTCCCTGTCGCGATAGAATGAAACTTTTGTCTTTGGATCTAGAAGATTTCTTCTTTTTAGAAATGAAGCGCAAATTCAGCGCCGTCTTTCGGTAATCCAAGATTTCTAATAAAATCATTCAGTTCTAGTTGCGACACTAATATTTGAACCTTCAATTTCATTTTATGCACGCAATATTCGTCATCTTTTTCGTCATTTTCACCGGAATCATCAGAACTACTTTCTGTTCGATCACTGGTTTCACTACCGTCTCCATGACGTTAAATTTCAGCTTCCATTCTATCATCTTCTAAAGCGCTTAAATCAGTCTGGCGTGCATTTTTATTGATTTTAATTGCTCTTGTGACTGTGCAAATATTAATGTACGAAATGTTATTTTTATTTTTGGCGTTGAACCCTTTGACGGAATTCATGCAAGAGTAGCAGTCCTTCGCAATAACGGGTTTTTTCCACTTGGTTGGTGTAGAGTACTTGCGGTACTTTTCGTTGTTTGAATTTTTTAGACGATACAACATAAGTCTGCAGGAATTGCAAATGACGTGAGGAACCCATTTTGTTTCTTGGTGCAGCCATTTACGGTCAAAACACTTTTCGTAAAGACTTTTCACTTCCTCGTCGATTGATTTTCGCAAACTGCTCACTTCATATTTACTGCAAATGTAACAGAATCAATCTGAGCTATTCTTGCAGGCATGCGATTGAGAAATGCTCGCGGTTTTTTTCCTTGTAGCATGAGACTCTGCAACAACCAAGTGATCCATTGATGAAGAGCTACGGTTGCATGATGACGACGTCGGAGAGCCCGCTTTCCCACCCTGACCAGGCGTCGATACTGGGGATTTTCCCTGCATCGTAATAAACTCTTTACCTGTGTCTGCCATGACAGGATGAACGCCGTTTACCCAGGGACTCAGCCAATGTGGATCCGTTGCCCACCGTCACCACGTGAAGGTGCCCTGGTTACAGACACAGGCGAATAATGCTAGCAACAAGCGGTTACGAAACTCCAGACATTTACTGCTATTAATGTCAAAATGTGAAAGTACGCAAGAACAGGGTTGCCAGCGTAATCGGTTAGGTTAAGTCAGGTTTTGTTAGGTTAGGATAGGTTAAACCTCTATGTAGGTTAATCCGAAGCTGAATAAAACGGTACCGCAAACACAACGGGATAACACAATCAGTTTAATTGTGTTTCGTGAGATTAGGTTAGGTTAGGCCAGGTTATATTTATTTCTAGGTTAGGCTCGAGTTGACCCATTTCTGTTATTTTCAGATTAGGTGAGGTCAGGTTCTGTTGAGTAAAGTTATGCTAAATAAGTTGATATCAGGCAAGTGTTGATCCTTCATAGTTTTCGACATGTTTTTGAAGTGAAAATTTGCATCACTGGCCTTATTTCGAAATTTATTTGCCTCAGTGCATGATTTTTCGTCATTTTTTGAGGTTATGGCTCAACCATGACGTGATGGGTGATTTTTGATACCGAATTTGAATACAGCGCCCCAAAATCCATAGGAATACGTGTGTCTTGTTACCAGATCAGCATCCGTTCTTTTGTGTGTGGCTGTGTTATATTCCCTATGAATACATAGTAAACGTCCTTACTGTATAACTTATCTTTCTGCCTTGTCCATCATGTTAATATATTATTAAACTTTTAAAAGTATCAGTCAACCGCAAGTTTGAGCGCGCCTAGGGCGCGCGAGTATTGGTTCTCGCGCTTCGCGCTCGATGTTGTATTTATCTCGCTCTTCGCGCTCGATCATGTACTTATCTCACGCTACGCGCTCTGTCTTTATATTTTCGCACATTCTTGCGCAAACATTTTAAAATTAAGCCTCAAAACAGCCACCACTGTAATATTGTGATTGTGAATTCTCTTTCGTTAAAAAAGCTTAGCTCATTAGTTTGAGCGCACCTACGGCACGAAACTGAGGGCAATCGCACTCCGCGCTTAGTCTTTGAATTTCTTCCGCATTCGGGCATAGACCTTTTAAAATCAAAGGTGAACGGACAGACAACTGTAATTTTGTGATTTTGAACTCTCTTTTGTTAAAGCTCTTTTGGCTTTAACAAACACATTCTCATCACGTATCTCGTGCTTCGCACACGATTTTGCCCAACCTGTCAACTATTCTACATTATACACAACAATTTTATATCAATTATAGTACATTTTTTATGTAACTGTGCTAGGGATTACTTATTTAAAAATTGCAAAATAAAAAGCAAATTGTATTTATCATGATTATTTTTGTATTTGTATCTTATTTTGCTTTAAATTTTATTCTAAGCTGCTCTGAAACATTTATCATTTCAGTAAATGTATATCATTACAATTCATAATATGCATAAAAATTGAATCATACTAATTCTAATTTCCTTGTTTTTATAATTTTTTTTTATTTCTAATGTTGTTTTTTACGATTAAAGAAAAACTACTGCGCATCTGCATAGGGTTTAATACTAGAACCTACATAGGGTCCTATATGTGAGCCTATGTCCTCTTTCGTCTTTTCTGTGCTTTTTCAAAAAAGTCAGTTTTTGAATTTTTAATCTTCTGTTTTACGATTAAAAGAAAATCTACTCGTCATATCAAAAAATAATTAATAATAAATTTATAGATCTTTTTAGGCAAACAACTTTTGTCTGCTAATTTAAGTTCATACCTTTTGTCGTTTTTTCAAACAAATTTAATATTTTTATTTAGAATGTTATTTTTTAAGACTAAAGCAAAAACTAACTGTCCTATCAAAAGTTATAGCTCTTTTTTGGATGAACAAGTTTTGTCCCATTTTTCCTCGTAGCTTATATCGAAAAGTGATTCATTCTTAATGTGTAGTTCGTTCCAGGGCGCTCAAGTTGAGCTTTTTCATTTTTTATGTATCTTGCATAGTTTGACCAAAAAAGGAATTTTTGGATTTTCCATTATTTTTGGTACTATCAAATTTGGATTGTTCAACTTCTCGACCAAATTAAAGAAGTTGTTGTCGTAGTCCTGTAGGGCTTTAAAAAAGCAAAGTTTTTTTCTGACTTTTTTCATATCATGCGTTTTTTGACTTAAAATGTTCATTTTAGTTTTTTTTTTTTTTTGATTTTGAAAATGCTCTAACTCTGATCATTTTCTTTTTATAGAAAAAAGTCAACTGAATAAATTGTTTAAGATTTGAAGTACTATGAACAGCCGTGCATAGAATTTATACATCTTGAAAAAATGTGGTTTCAAACATTTTCTGTACGATCAAATGTTGAATTTTCAACATTTCGACCAAATTAAAAAAGCTGTTATCATAATCTTGTAGGGCTTTCAAAAGCAACGTTTTTCTTTTCCATACTTTTTTCGTATCATGCGTTGTTTGGCTTAAATCGTTCATTTTCATTTGTTTTTCTGCATGTTGAAAGTTCTATAACTCTAGTAATTTTTGATTTAAAAAAAAAGTCTTTAGGGTAAATTGTTAAACTTTTTCAATTCTATGAATAATTATATAGAGAATTTTTGAATTTTTAAAAAAGTGATCTCAAAATATTCTAAATATGCCCTCTTTTTGCATTATCATCCAAAATGGCTGGCTAACGAACTTGACCTTTAGTTTAGGACACTAAACAAGTGTACCAAAGGGCAATCTAATAGATTATTTTTTTCAAAAGTTGTCGTTTCCACAGGCAGACATACATACAGACAGACAGACATACGGACATACAGGCAGACGCAATCGTAAAAACCTGTTTTTCGGATTCAGGGGGTCTCAAAACGTGGACATTTTACAAAAACTGGGGGGTCAAATTTTACACAAATCTAATGCCTTCTCTGATGAGAATGTAAAAACGTGATACTAAAATATTTAATAATGTACACTTGTACAAAAAAGAAAAACTTTGTACAATTTTATTTTTAATTACATTATTTGTCAATAAATGTAAAAATAATAAAATAAAATAATTACAACTCTAGTCACTATTACAAATTTATATTGAAAAGTTAGTTGCCCAAAGCGCCCTGTCAGATATTTCGTATCTGCGATGCTGCTTAGGTTGGAAAGGAGGGCGTCAAGCACGCGTCTACCAACACTCGCGCTCTCCAGCCGAAATAGTGGTAAGCAGAAAACATTTGTTCCTGGCAGGAATTTCCCCAGGCTTGGGATGTCTGCACTAGTTCTTTATTTTCGTTTCTAATTCCGCATATACTTGTTTAGTTACTTTTATCTTTGCGAAATTTGAATAAAAAATGTTTGTCGAATATATATAGTATAATGTCTGACTTTCAAGCACTGAATTAGCAGATTTTAAATACTAACGTGAAAACAACATACAACCATGGCTTTTTTACTAAACCCCTTCAAAAAATATATTTATTTAATTTTTGCTTGCGTTTGCCTATAGATAAGATGTTTTTAATTTTTTCGACTCTTCTTGTTACAACTCTAAATTGAGTTCCTGTGCTAGGAAGTGTTTTTTTTTAATCATGCTTATAAACTGTTACGATACTATGGAAAAAAGATTCAAAATGAGCCCAAGAACATAAAAGGTCAAATATTATTCTAGAAATTCCAATTGAATTTAACCTGATAAAAATGATGTTTTTTGTAAACTTAATTAAAAGGCTTACATTCAGAAAATAAATTTAGTTGCAAAAATTAATCACGATCTATTGATTATATAATTATAGTTCTAATCAACCCTTCGATGTAGTGAGAAAATTAAATTAACCACCTGGCGATAGTTGAAAAGTTTCCTTTTGTAATCATTAAAACCTTAAATCCGTGTGAATCCATTCTGAAAAATTTTACTTTCGCCTAAAAGTAATTTGCTGCTAAAAGATGGTTTCTTCCTATAGAACTTGCTCACCTGCAACTTTTCTCATCCTCCTCTGGAATAAGTAAAAACTCTATTCAGATAAAAGGTTTTATCAAATTTTGGCCATTATCCAAAAATCCACTTTCCTTATTTCCTCGTGTTAGCTCAAGTAAATATTTATTCTTAGGAAACTCATATTGAATTATGAAAATGTATCTGAACTTTATTTTTAAATAATTTAATGAATTTACAAATTTCCAATACCAGTATTTCCTTATTTTTGTATTTTATATGCCTAATGCAATTAATGAAATCTAATCATGTTTTTCCATAAAGATATGCACCTTGTCTAGAGAACTCTTTTTATAGATTAGATTCCCATATTTAATTCCTTTTCGTATTTTCCTTTTTACAATTATTATAAAGTATTTAATGTTATTTCAAAAATGAAAAATAACTAAAAGACCGATTTCATGCGGAATCGAGCAGTCTGATCCTAATGAAGCCAAAGAATTATTTGGGAAATAAATATATTATTTTCTATAAGGAAAAATAGAAGAACAGTTTTTTTTCACCATCTTTTCTGTTTAAACTTCGGGCTACTCAAATATTTAGTAGAATTAGGACAAAATTTACAACAGCTTTCTTTTAAAGGTCGTGTTTTAGGAACAAATTGGCATGATTTAATTTTCTTGGTGCTATCTACACTATTTAAAATTTTTGAAAGAAGCTTTAAAGTTTTTGAAAATTACAAAAATAGCGTACATTTTTCAACAACAAAAAATAAACAACTAAAAACTTCATTTTTCCTAAAGACTAGCTTTAATTTTTCCTTCGTTCTTTTTTGTTTTTCATATTTATATAAGAAAATTCCTGTAAGCTTCTTCCTCGCTAAACTATCCCTTCGTATAGAAAAACTTTTTTTTTAATGTAAAATACATTTTTTGAAATATCAATTCTTTTTCTGAACACTCATAGTTTTATGTCTCAAAAAAGCTAAGATTATTTTTCATACAATTTTTTTACCGAAAAATAAAACTCATGAATGCGGAAAGTATAGAAAATATAATTCCCGAACTAGAAAATATCCAAAATTTACAATTAAGGAAATTTTAAATTCTCAAGAAATTGTATTTATTTGATTTTTTTTTATATTTTTTTTTATATTTTATTTTCTTATCTGTTAGAATAATATTTTATTTTATATCTTGAATGAATAACGGATTTTTTCCCAAACTTTCTGTTTTGGTAATAATATTTTTAACCTTTTTCAACTGGCTAATGAAAAGTTCTACGTTTCGAATAAAGGACGTTTTTTCCTGTTATATGTTACAGAAAATTACAAAATTTTCTTGGTGATTCAACAAGAATCGATGAAAATTGCGTTTTAATTTTTCAATTTTATGTAAAATTAATTTATGTTTATTTTCATTCGAGTACAGTGTTACTTTTACTGAATACAGTAAATGGTAAAATTAATAAAAACAGAAGAGAAAAAATCATAAACTCATTATTTATTGTACATAAAATCTGAAATGTCTCATGTTTCTAATTTTTTTCTGTATATTTTTCAAATATATGTGTATATGTTAGTTTGGACAATACTCATAGGATATCTCCATAATATGACTATGAATGAAAAATAATAATTTTTAATTTATTTTTTTAGAAAATTTATTTTTTTGTTATCTTTTTTTAAATAAACCTCACTTTTTAAGTTTTGAACATTTTCAAGTTTCGTTGAGGGATTTAAATGTTTTTAGATTCTGCTACAAGCTGCTGCAAAGGAAATTAAATTGAATTTGTTTCCAAACTAAAAAATTTCAAAGAAAATTTTGGTTAACTTCTTTAGAATATTTATCTTAATATGCAAGTATCATAAGTTCATGCCAACAATTTGTTGGTGAAAAACAAAAAATACATGTTCTCTTTCTTATTTTTCCTTGGAAAGAAATTTATTTTAACGTATTTCACTTAATGAAATCGGTAAGTATTAATCTTAAATCCAAATGTAGAATATTTTTAAAATAAATTTTAACAAATTTCGTTTTCAAAAATCATAAATCTAATTTAAAAGTATTTTTAACCAATTAGAAAATATATCTTTCACATAGAGCAACCCCTATTTGCCTTACTGATTGAAAAGCACTTTCTCTGAAGCAAAGTGTGCATGCCGTGGAAACAGGGTTCGTACATGTTGTGTGAATAGTGTGTTTCCAATCTGCAGGGGAAGCCTCTTCACTTCGCAAACGAGTTCTGTGACGGAGGCAGCAAGCGACGAAATCGACATTGACATCGATGAACCCCAAAGAGTTACCACGTAAGTCTACACTTTTCACTTAATGTATTTTTTCTTTCATTTTTCATTTAATTCATTTTTATGCTCAATTTACTAAAATTGTATTACTTATATTGACATGATTTTTGACATTTAAGAGCAATCAATCTTTCTCAGTGTACCCACATTCTTCCTACACAGAAGAGTGATAGAAACCAACCCCCTTTAACTACAGTAACTCCCAGAAACCCAATTACCCCCAAAACCCTAATGCTCATTAAGCTTTCAGGCTTCAATCCTGTGGAATCCTAAAAACTCAAACCGTCTGCCGCCGGATTTTGATTAGAAGTGCTCAGATTCGCCTGAGCATTTTGCTAGAAAAGTGGAAAATTGCAGAAAACCAAAACTCCTAGCACAGTTTCCTACTGACAGATGAGCTTGAATGCAGATATTTGCTCGCATCGAGTGCTCACATACATCTACGGCATTAAAGATCCCGCTCGAAAGAGACAGTCCGTTCTTCTAGATGGTCTTAAGAACATTCCAGAATTTTTTCGACATAGTCAGAGACTATGGATGAGCAAATGACCCGTCGCGGATGGCCAACGTGATCAGTTACCGTTTGGTGTATTTATTTAAAATGATTAAATATGTAAGTAAAATTTTAACAACAGATAATGAGTATAAAGTGCACAAGAATATTATAAATTATTTTTAATAACTTTACTCTCATTATTTGCTGTATACAATGTCTTTTTACATTTAATCATTTCAAATAAGCGCGTGAATCTTAAATAATTCACTTGTCGACGCGATCAGTTGTGTCAAAACGCGGATATGTCTGGCATGCACAGAAGTCATACTGGTCCGTTTTTATGTTACGTAACGCCATGTGTCATCCTAAAAGTGCATAGGAAACACCACTGTTCATGACAGATGAATCCGCGTTCTCACAACACTGCACGTGGTTCAGAGCATTATCGGAGCGAGTTAATGTCGTAGAGCCGTTCAGCGTCACATTTGATGTTTATAGAAGCTACACATTTTTTTAATAAGTTTAGACTACTTTTCTCATGTTTCAAACATGCGTGAAAAGTGAATTAATTCACCGCTTTGTTGCAATCTTTGAAAGCTTAGAATTCAGTGAGTATAAACTAAAAATTCTTTAGGTCAAAGAAGCTCATTGAAATTCTCCGCAGGCACTCAGGTAGATATTTTGAAAGGTCCAGGAAGCTCGTTTAAATGGTCTGAAGGCTTTAAAATATCCTTTCCGAAATTGAAATAAGAATACGATCATAAATAACAAGCAGAGAGGCTATCTCAATACAGTAGCCGACACTCAAGGGTCCTTTATTAAGCTTTCAGATTTTAATTTAGAAGTAGATTTTTCTAAATTTCATAGTTAACAGCCTAAAACATAATAATTCGGAATCTACGGGTTTCGATGACTTCAGATATCTAACTTTTTTTTTAATGCTTAAAATTGGAATTAATAGAACATTTCTCGTAAATGGAATGAGATACGCCAAAAAGGACAACATTTTTGAATTAAACTAGAAAATTGTATATCAGTATATACACCACTCTTAAAAGGACCACTAAAAGGATCTTGAAAAGGACCCGCATCTCTCAAACTATCTCCGAGACTATTTTGTTTCAAATCGACTTTGTTTATAGACTCAAATGGGCCAGGCTATTTCGCTAAAGAAAACTCCGAAATTTCTTTCTGTAGGGGGGGGGGGGGGGGGGGGGGTTCCACTTAATTTCATAATTTCCAGTCTATTATAAGAGAGACAATGGAATAAGTAGGAAAAGAAAAAAATATAGAAAATGTAGGATAATCAAATTGAACGCCTAAGATGTCCAGGTCGACTGTTCGAAGAGATGAAGTCGGCTATGTGAGAAGATCGAATCGACCCTCTATGATAAGCTATTCGACCCTTTATAATGATTAATTCCGTCCTATGTGATAATCAGTTTTACTCACTATGGCGTTCGATTCGACCGTCTTTAATGATCAAGTCGACACTGAGATAATCGATTTGAACCTTTTATTTGGTAGGGTATCGATTTTCAGAATACGAATTTGACAGAATGAAATTTTTTCAGAAGAACGTTAACTTCAGAGCATTTAACTAATGTAACTACAGGCAGACAATTTATTAGTACAAAAGAGGTGTTTCTTTGCGAAATAGCGCGAAGGTCGGTAAATGAAAATGGTTCCTTTACCCAATAAAGTAACAAATAGCGATAAGCGAATATTTGTACTAGAGGCCCTAATTTGTACAAGGTAAATTGTGTAGGATGCAAAAATATATCTTAAGCGAGAACGTTTGGTTGCGAATTGAAATGTTATATACCCGGATGTTTTTATAAATATCTCGTCGTACTAAAATTTAATCCTGGTTGTCTAGGTATTAAAAATACAACTTCGATTAAGTTTGGTTGAAAATTGAAATTCAATATACGTGGATGATAATAAAAAGGTCTTATACTAAAAATTGATCCTGGTTGTCCAGATATTAAAAATACATCTTCTCCGAGGAAATGCAGTCGAGAGTTGAAATTTTATATACCGGGATGCTTTTACAAGGGTCTTGTCGTAATGAAATTTAAGCCTGGTTATCCAGGTATAAAAAATACATCTTCTCTGATAAAGTTTCGTTAAAAATTAAAATTCAATATACGTGGATGATAATACAAAGGTTTGGTATGTGAAATTGATCCTGGTTGTCCAGGTATTAAAAATACATGTTCTCCGAGAAAATGCGGTCGAGAATTGATATGGTATGTACCAGGATGCTTTTGAAACGATCTCGTCATACTATAAATTTATCCTGGTTGTCCAGGTAGAAAAACAACATCTTCTCCCAGAAAATTTGGTTGAGATTTGTAAAGTAACATACCTGGTTGATATTAATAGTCTTGTCGTATTAAAGCTTAATTTTGGTAGTCTAGGTATTAAAAATACATACTTTTCGAGGAAATGGGTTTGTGAATTAAAATGTTATGTACCAGAATGCTTTTAAAACGATTATATCATAATAAAAATTTATCCAGGCTCGCCAAGTATGAAAAAACACATCTTTAAAAAAGTTTAGTTGAAAATTGTTACTCAATATACCTGAATGATAATTAAAAGGTGTTGTACTCAAAATTGATCCTCTCTGGCGGACTGAAGAAACCGAATGGAGCCTCTATAAAGTACCCGTGAAGACCCCATTGGGTCCCCATTCGGTTGCTTTTTAAAAAAATCAAAAAAACAGTTAAAAACAGTTTAAAACTTTAAAAAATAAAATACCTGTCATTTACATGGGACGAAGGCGCCTTCATGTGCATCTTCTTTTAGTAGCAGTTAATAAGCGTCCCGCCGGTAACTTTAAGAATTTTGTCTGCTAGCGCCACGCAGTGGAAATCTCAGGTAACAACGCTGCGATGCAAGTTAGAGAGAAGTTTATTTTTAAACTTCGCGCGCAACATACTACTTGAGCTATTATGGATGTGCTTGAAGTCACCTTCAGCAAAAGTTAATGATATTTTTTTACATTTTTAACGCTGCAAAAAAAGTATTGCGATTACCCCCTGAGTTTCTAATGGAAATCTTAAGCGCGAAGTTGAAAAATAAACTTCTCTCTAACTTGCATCGCAGCGTTGTTGCCTGAGATTTCCACTGCGTGGCGCTAGCATCCAGACAAAATTCCTAAAGTTACCGACGGGACGCTTATTAACTGCTACTAAAAGAAGTTGCACTTGAAGGCGCCTTCGTCCCATGTAAATGACAGGTATTTTATTTTTTAAAGTTTATAACGCTGCAAGAAAAAATATTACGATTACTCCGTGAGTTTCTAATGCAAATTTTAACGTAGAATCTGAATTTCAACAGTTTAAAAGTTGATCTTGCTGTTTTTTAAGTATTTAAAAAAGGAAACGAATAGGGACACAATGGGGTCTCTACGGGTACTTTGTAGAGGCTCCATTCGGTTCCTTCGGTCCGCCAGGGCTGGTTGTCCAAGTATAAGAAATACATCTTCTTCGAGGAACTTCGGTTAAGAATTGAAATGTTATATACCAGGATGCTTTTCAAACGATCTCGTCGTACTGAAAATTATTTCTGGTTGACCAGATATAAAGACTACATCTTCTCCGAGGAAATTCGGTTGCGAATTGAAATCTTATATACCGGGATCCTTTTCTAAGGATCTCGTCGTACTAAAACTTAATCCTGGTCGTCCAGGTATAAGAAATACATCTTTCACGAGTAAGTTTGGTTGAAAATTGAAATTCAATATACCAGGATGATAATAAAAAGGTTTTATACAAAAATGTATGCTTGTTGTCCAGATATTGAAAATAAATCTTCTCTTGGAAAATTCAGTTGAGAATTGAAAGGTTATGTACCAGAATGCTTTTAAAACGATCTCTTTGTACTAAAAATTATCCTGGTTATCCAGGTATAAAAACAACATCTTCTCCAAGGAAGTGTGGTTGAGAATTACAACTTAACATACCTAGATGATATTAATAAGGTCTCGGCGTACTAAAGATTAATTTTGGTAGTCCAGGTATTAAAAAATACATCCTTCCAAGGAAATGGGGTTGAGAATTAAAACGCTATATACCCCGAGATGCTTTTGAAACGATCTCGTCATAATAAAAATGTACCCTGGTTCTCCAAGTATAAAAGCAACAACTTCGAGGAAGTTTGGTTGATAATTACAATTTAACATACCTGGTATACATATAATTTAACATGCCTGGTATTAAAAATACATCATAATGCCGGCCTACTTATCTGAGATGGAGAACTTAAGCGGTGGTTTCTGATTGGTTCGGCTTTTTTTTACGTGCGCGTGGCTAGACCATGTATTTATTAGATTATGCTACAGCTTATCCTTATAGTATCCCTTCCGTATCATCACTTTTGAATACACTTTTGAATATAATAAATATAATGTAATTGGAATGAAATTAAATTTTTATTTATGAATATCTAGTATAAAAATAAGTAAACAAAATTTAAAATAATGTATGCAATAAGTGAGATTTAAAAAAATATATTTTTTAGATGATAAATAGTAAGTAGAATCAATGTTTTAACATATTTGTAGTTTACCCTTTGTTTTTAAGATATAATGATAAAAGGGAGCAATTAGAGCAATTATTTCTTATATTCTTCACTGATTGTTAAACAACATTTTTTCAAATATTAATTCAATTTCATTTCAAACACATATCTATTATATATTGAAAAGCAAGAATACTCATTCGATAAGTTTAAACTGTATACTGTTTAAATTTTTCTTCGGGAAATTCTTTTCAAGTTTAATTATTGATATAATTTGTTATTTTTTCGAGAAAAAATTGTAAGAATCATACCTTTCTTTTTATTTAAATTCAAATCTAATATGTATTTCACTTCCTCAGGATTATTGTACGATCTTATAATTAATATTTTCTCTTTAAGATAAAAAAAATGATATAAGGAACTAATTAAGATAGGACAGTTGCGGGGCCAGGCTGTTATCTACAATATGAAGAGATTCACATGGCTGGTATCATGCAACAAAAACTCAAAGTAACACTAAGATGAACCTCTACTTTATTGAAATTCGGATTCTAAGTTAAATTTTCCTTGAGAAGGTCATGGAATAATAGCAATAAATTTGTTTTCAGCGTTAAAAAATTAAAAAGCGCAATACCTGTGATTAACATACGCTGAAGGTGACTTCAAGCACATCTTCTTTCAGTAGAAGCATGTTACTTAAGCGAAAATGGATGCGCTTCTAGTCGCCTTTAGCAGAAGTTATGACATTAAAAAAATTTTCAACACTACAAAAAAATTAAAAAATTAAATATTAAATTAACCTATCATGATGAGGTGCGTTAAGCGCCGCCCTTATATTTCAAGCTAAAATAATGAGATTCTAATTCTCAGAAACGTATTTTTACGAACTCGTCGATTGACGTTTTTCTGTGAAATCGCGTTATAGAACATAATTTACGGCATCTGAGGGGCGTCTTGTCGCTTCAACCCTTTACATAGTACATAATTTATGTATGCTCGCGATTGAGATCACACGCGCGGTATTCGGAGATCGCGCGTGTCAAACCTATTTGGATTGATAGATCCATATATACATATGCATATATAGATCTATCTGAGTGTACATAGCTACTTAAATGCTAACTTCTGTTCCTTTACAACTAGCTATTAGAAGTTATTAATTCGAGGTGCAGAGAGGAGTTGTCATGTAATTTCCTATTGTCAATCATAATTAATAATTATTCTTTCTGATAATAACGATCTATTTAAATTTCTAAATATACTGAATGTCTTGTATCATTTGAATTATTTCAAATGCTTACCGCTCTTAAAACTATTAACTGGTAAGTACTCAGTAATAGGGTGCTAGCGCCCTGACATACTTGTTTTAAAACAACGCATGCTGTTACACCTCCCCTCTTATTTTAAAAGATGTATCGCATTCATGGCGAGACAGCTTTTATTGCTTTTTTACGACTTTCTCAAGTGTCAAGTGTGTCAAACTTTCGAATATATAATTAATTTATGTTCAAAAAATGAAATTTGAGTGAAAAGTGGTCCTAGCATAATGATGCATTTTCATGCAAAGAGAAAAAAAATCAAGTGTTCACGTGACAAGTGGAAGAGGAATAATATTGTAAGCATATTTTGGTTGGAAAGCCAAATGACTGCTAGAAATCACAACAGAAAAAAGATTAAAATTTGTATGGATTTCAAACAGGAAAATGCTTAAAAAGGTAAGAAATTTAATTTTTAATAAATATATATTTTTAATAATTGATATTAATCAAGGGTTTTTTTTCGAATAAAGATTCTTTAATATAATGTAACAAAATGATTAGTTTTGATCTAAAAAATTTTAAAAAGATGATAACGTAACGTCTAAAATATAAATTTGATATAAAAACAAATACACACATATATTCTGAGTTCTCTTGAAACATAATACTGTATTCATATAAACATACACAAACACACACACAATTATATATATATCCACATTTTTGCTTTGGTAAATTTCTATGTTAAGTAAAGAAAATATTTTAATTTGCCCTGCGATGTTAAATCTCTAAGTGTAATTGTTCTTTGCGAGAATTTCGGGCCTTTTATTTATATTTAAAACAAAATATTATTCTGCATCAGACACGTCCCCCGCGAACCCAGAATCTCCAGACTCTTCAAAGTTAAACAGTCCACGAACGTCCTGCCACAATTCTACCTCGTCTTCCTCTTCATGAATTTCAATAGGAAAAACTATTGATTCCGAAAAAGATCCAAAAAAGATATTCACGAAGAAAAAGAGCGAGTAAGATCGCTCTGTGTCCCGATTAATTTCTCGCATAGGAAACAAGGGACTAGGCCTGCCATTGCGGGGGTGTTGCAATGAGGGGGGAGGTCCACCACCTTTTGATGTCTCGCTACAAAAATGGCCGCGCCCACATGTTTATATTTTCATGCACAGTTTGGCGGCAAAAACGCTCGTGCGCATAATCAAATGACACATCGTAAGATGGCGGCTCTCCCCACTCATGGAATTCTCCCCCCTCCCGTGGATTCAACCCCGCTCGCCCAAGTTAGGATGGCATACCTAGTCCCTTGTTTCCTATATCCATGGAAAATATATATCACTCACAACTGAGAAGGTAACCCCAACTGGTAAATGATAAATCTTAGCCGTATTGTCGTATCCTTTAAAAGGTATTCTCCCTCGGAGTCGGTTTCGTCCTTGTTGTCCATTTCAATTACAATTTTTTCGTAAAGAAAACAAAATTTGAAATAATTTGCTTCTAATCTGTTCTATGTTTTTAATTGTCACTGAATTGAATTTCACTTTTAAAAAAAGTAAAAGAACGACAATATTCCTCTATAGATCCTTCACATTCTTTCACTTTTAAATTCACTTTCCCGAATTCTACTCATCATGTCACCTATGCAAGAGTTTTGAATCGGCTAGCCCTTACAAAAAGCCCTTCGCTTATCTTTTTTTCGTAAGCGAATGCACTGGCAAACTTAATGACTCAAAACAATATCTCTTTTCCTTCTTTTTAATTTCTAAAGTCCCTTGAGAGCGAACAAAATTATTGGATTAATTTTATATTCAAAATTTCAGACAAAACACTCTTTTGGTTGTCAAAAATTCTATCCTAATAATTAATTCAATATCAAGATCAATATAAAACAAATCTGACACACGTGGTATTGTTTTTTATCTACATCCCCTCCCTACGCAAGTCATTTTTATATGAAGTATAAAATAAAACAAAAAAATAGACAATACAACAACAAAAATTCACATCAATTATATTTTTATACTATAGTCATTTTTCCTTTAAAAAGCTTAGTTTTCTCTCTTTCTTTAAAAAGATTTATTTTAGCAATCGATATTTTTCACAGATCTCCAATGATCCATTCTTATGGGGTTATGTCTATTTTTAATCGCGAAGATTTGAACTTCCGTAAAAGGAATGCAAGCAAAAAAAAACTTGTCTCATAAATCTTAAATCAAACAAATAAGTATTAAAAATGTATACTAGAAAATACAAATATTTATGTAAACCTGATATATATAGTTTAATTCGTCTCAAGGTAAAGTAAACACTTTAAGTCTTAACTTACAGATTTTGGAAATTTAGGTTAGAGATTTATTTTCTTCCCGTATTTGGCGCGAAAATTTAAATTTATATAAAAAAAGCAAATTCACTCAAAATCTCTTAAATACTAACATTTCAATTGATAAGTTCTCTAATTTTAGTATATTTTCAGCTTAAATTATTTAATATATTTTCTATTCAAATAATATATATATATCAGTATGTTAAAATTTAATAATATTTGATATAGTACACTTTAAATTATACTTATTAAAAATAAAGGTAAAATTGTTTTTCTTAAATATTCATGAGATATAGCCTTCCTTATGTAAAAGCGATAAAGTTTTATAATTCTATGAAAAAACTAAATTTGTTGGAAATTTGATTCTAAAGATATGAGAGTATTCCCGAAATTCCCTGGGGTTAGTCTAAGCTTCAGTATAAATTAAGATATTGAATATCTTATGTAAGTTTCACTTTAAAATTACTAATTAACATTTTTTTTAATTATTCGCTAAAATTTAGTTTTGAAGTTGTCTTTTCCTTGTTCTATTTTACATATACACCTTTTTTATCCCTTTAATTTTTCTTAATTTCTCTTTTACAGTTAGGTGAATATTACCATCAAATTTACTACATTCTCATTTTAAGGTACCTAATTGCTGCTTTTTAACATTCCTCGACATCACTTCTGGTCGTTCACTTAAATTATCAGATAAGTAATTTCCATTAATAATTAATTTATTCAATTAAGCATATATAAATTCTAAGAATTATTGCTTTGTTTAAAATATATTTTTCTTCTGTTCCAGATTTTCAACCAAGCTGAAATATCTCCATCAATTAGAAGAAAAAAGGTAGATATAATGGAAATGGGTTTCCTTTTTGAAAATGAATTTCGTTGTTTGTTTTGATTTTAATCAATTTTCGTTAGTTTGAGTTTTAGATTAGTTTCAACAATTCTGACTTTGATGTATTAGGGATTTATGCAGAAGTTTCTGTCACTTCTAAATTGTGTGCCTCCTTATTGGTGCTTAATGGATGAGCACACAATTTAAATTAATCAGTGTGAACTATTTTTGTTTTATTGGGTCACATTCTAATTAAGACATTTCTTTCGCCTAACTATTTTTCTAGGACATAGGGTCCATGGAAGTAGGGATCGAATTTATCTTTCATCTTGTTTACTCTCAAGTACACTTGTTCTCCCTCCTTGAAGTATTCAGGATTAGATCTTTGATCGTAATATCGTTTAGATTTTTCCATAGCTAATTGAATTCGGTTCCAAGCTAGTGACTGAACATTATCCAATTTCTGAAAGAGTCCCTTTAAATATCCGAGATAAGTCTTATCTGATTCTGAAAGAGTGAAGCTTTTTGGAATATCAGCCTCTCTTTCGAATACTAACGTATAAGGAGCAAAACCTGTAGCTTCATGTATGCTAGTGTTATACGAAAACACAGCAAATCTAAGCCAATCGTCCCAATTGGTGATAGTATCGAATTGTCTTAAGTATTCAATCAATGTCTGATGACTACGTTCTAATGATCCTAAACTTTGTGGATGATTCGCAGTTGATTGAATTTTCTTTATGCGAAAAATCGACGATCAAATTTGATCCTTGATCAGTGTGAATTATACGAGGGCAACCGTATCTTGAAATAAATTCCTCAGCTAAAGCTAAACTATAGTCGCTGAATCAATATTCCTCAAAGGAATCGCATCAGAATATTTTGTAAAATTAGACTGAATAGTCAAAATATAAATATTTCCTTTCAAAGTACTGAAAGGGGTCCAACTAAATCAATTTGAATTTTGTCAAAAGGTCCCCTTGGAGTATCAGTGATTATCATGAATTGTTTAGTCCCAATTCGTTCCAATTTATTTCTCTGATAGTTAGTACCAGAATCTGCTATTCTTTGAACGTCAGCCTTCATGTTTTCCCAGTAATAGATATCTCTTACTCTCGAATAGGTCTTTGAGATTCCCTTATGACCTCCTACTACTGATTCATGAAATCCTCTCACTATATCATCCCTCATATTACTAGGGGGAATGATTATTTCTTCCGAACAAATAATTACCAAAAGTCCTGAGTTACCAAAATGTTTCCTGATTATTTGTTCTACCGAGAGGCAAGAAAATTCAACTAAATCATTTCCTTTACTTGAAATTGTTACTGAGGTTATCTGTAAAGCTTCCATAGATTTCTTTAAAGCAATTTTCGCTTCTGAACGTTCTTTTATAACTATTACTTCTTCCCTCTTGTTATTCACAACAAGACAACACACAAATCGTCCATTACGATTAAAAACGATAGTTTCACCGGGCTTCGGATTTTCTTTTCGGATATCTTCAATTCGCAAAAGACCCTTAGCCTCCAGACTATCATTTACTTCTTATACTGAATATTCATCTGCAGAGATTAGATGCGCAATATGCCCTTTTCCAAAATATATCTAATCGTAAAATGATTTGATGAAACAAATCAATCCTTTCTTCGACCGTTGATATTTATTGATTTCAAATCATAGATTTCGAATTATTTATGTCTTTCCAATCGTAAATCGAAAATAAATATGAGTCAAAAAAACATGTTCTTCGAAGCTCAGATATTTATGTAATAGATATAGAAATTATTTATAGATTATAGAATATTGATATAGATTATAGAATAGATATTAAATTATAGAAATAATATAGGTGAAACAGACAGAAGATTAAAAACCAGAATGACTGAACACAAAAGAGATTATGAAGTTGGGAATTTTAATACAGGTCTGTCGCATCATTCTTGGAATTTCAATCATTACTTTGATTTTAAACGTATTAAAATATTAGCTACAGAAAAAAATACTTATCAACGACGTACGAGGGTGGATTGATAAGTTTCCGGCCTGACCAAGAGATGGCGCCACTAGGCCTACCTTGAGGTGGCGTTCTATAGTACCATCCTTAGATAGCTTG
>NC_046661.1:105630589-105637487 GCF_010883055.1 Belonocnema kinseyi | reverse complement strand
CAGCCTTGGAGGAGATTATGTTGAGAAATAAAAAAAAAATTCTTAAAAACGTTGTTTTTCTTGGTCAGGCCGGAAACTTATCAATCCACCCTCGTATTATTGAGTCTATTTTTATGAACAAATATCGTAAGATTTCAGTTAATTTACAGACTGAAATTCTAAATATTAATAAAATGTATCAGAGTATTATAAAATAATGTTTGTAATATTAATCATCTCCATATGTATATATGTGTATACGTATGTATGTTATATGTGTGTGTATATGTCTGCATATGTATGTATGTATACATATGCACATTTTTAAAATTTCTTATTTCAAATTCAAACTCAATTACGCGCTTCCTCATCAGTGGTTTTCAATGAAAACTTGCCTATTATATCATCGCTCATTACGTATTCTTCATGTATTTCTGAAACTGTCAATATTAATATATTTAATAATATATATAATTATATATAATTATTTAGTTTAAGATCCTTTGAAAAAGGTACGCATGTGTACCGAAACGTCAGTAAGTTTAAAAGGAGTTTTCTTTTAAATAAATATCTGAGCTTCGAAGAACATAATTTTTTGACTCATATTTATTTTTGATTTACGATTGGACCGTAAGACATAAATAATTTGAAAATCTACGATTTGAAATCAATATAGATCTTATTTTTACTGTAGGATATACAATCCTTTTCCAGGGTTAAGATCTGGCTAATCGGGATACCCATACAGGAACTTGCAGAAATCTCTTCTATTTCACCTACTGTACGTATACTCGTAATAGGATTTTCACTCCAGGCATAGCTTGTCTAGGATCCAGCGAAAGTTTGAGGCGAAAGCGTAACCAAATCCAGACTTGGGCTAGATACTTGTTTCGGATTTTGAGGCAAACTTTCATTTAAAAGGCCCGAAAACTCGGAACCATCAGACTCACACTGCCTACCCCCTCCCAGCTCGGGTCCGCTTTCATTGTGAAGCGTATCGCACTGATAACGAGGTCCCTGTTCATTCAATTGAGTTTTACCCCAAATTTATTTTTCTTTACTTATGAGAGTCATACAAAACAACCGTTTCAATACCACCCCCAGATCTTCATTGCCATCGTCATCTCTGCGAGCGTCAACCATACCTACATACGTGCGATCTGCAGTAATGACAGCAGTTAAGTTGGTGTTTGGCTCCATGGATTCATTTCTTTCTGAGGGGTTTCTCGACAGAGCGTCAGCATTTTAGTTGATTTTTCCTGGTTTATACAGAATAGTGTAATCATACTCATTCAGCTGTATTCTCCATCGAGCCAATCTTGGAACAGGATCTTTAAGCCCATGCAACCAAACTAAGGGTCTATGGTCTGTTATCAAAGTAAAATTCTGCCCAAAAAGATAAGGCCTAAAGTGCTTTACATTGAAGACAATGGAGAGCAATTCTTTTCCTATAGCAGAATAATTTAATTCTGCACTTTGAAGGGTGCGTGATGCGAAAGCGATAGGTAAGTCTTGTCCTATCGGACCCTGACTTAAAACTCCACCGAGTGCATAATTCGACACATCTGTGGGCAAAACAAATGGTTTCTTAAAATCTGGGTACTGCAATATGGGTTCAGTACATATCTTATCTCTAAGAATTTCAAAAGCTTCCTGTTGGTTTGTTGTCCAAATAAATTGAACATTGTCCTTGAGAAGTAAAGACAGAAGTTGAGCTATTCTTGCGAAATCAGAAATAAATCGCCTGTAATATCCCACTAAACCGAGAAATTGTTTTATATTATTTTTCCCTTTTGGAACCGGAAAAAGTTTCACAGCTGATATTTTCTTTGGGTCTGGCTTGACTCCATCCTGAGAAATCACATGTCCTAAATAAGCAATTTCACGCTTAAGAAAATGACACTTCTCAGGCTGGAGAGCCAATCCAGCAGATTTTAATCGAGCAAGCAGAGCTCTCAGTTTCCTAGAACACGTCTTCCAATGAAGGAGCATAAATCACAATATCATCCATATAGACGAATAATTCAACACCCTTGAGAACAGTGAGTACACAGTCCATTACCCTTTGGAAAGTCGCTGGTGCGTTCTTTAAACCAAATGGCATTCGAGTGAACTCTAAATGCCCATGTGGCGTTGAAAAGGCCGTTTTTTGCTGAGAATCAGTATCTAATCGAATTTGATGGAACCCTGATGCTAAATCTAGGACAGAGAAATACTTTGCTCCACCAAGTTGATCCAAAATATCTGTTATGTTTGGAAGCGGGTAAGCATCACCAACTGTTTTCTCATTTAGGAAACGATAATCTATAACCATCTTCCACCTTTTATTTCCTTCAGAATCTGATTTCTTGGGTACAATCCACAAAGGAGAATTGTAGGGAGAAACTGAGTATTTTATTATTCCTGAATTTAATAATTTGTTAGTTTGTTCCCGTATTTCGTCATTGTGAATAGCAAGATAACGATATTGTTTAGTATTGACTGGAGTTTCGTCGGTAGTAATTATTTTATGAGATAAAATATTCGTAGTGCCTAATTGGTCACATTCTAGGAAAAACTGAGGGGAGTACTCTGAAAGAATTGGAAGAACACTTCCCTGTTCTTCATTATTCAAGTCTGACAAATTCATAACTTTCAAAATTTTCACGAATCGGGAGGATAAACTTTTCGGTCTATCGGTGGAAAAAGAATTTCCATTCGAACGATTTAAAGCTGCTACTACGTCATATTCCTCAAGTGTCACATGGAAAATAGTTAGACTGACCTTGTTTGGGGTAAAATTTATAATAAAAAGGTTCGCTTCTGCATTCTTGCCAGGTCTACATGGAATTTTCCTAACATATCCTTCATTAAGTTGAGTTTCAATCAAAGGCAAATGAAATAACTTTTTAGTTCTGGCAGGTATTTGTACAGTGACATGAGAGATCAAAATCCTCGCATATAAAAAGTTGATCATTTGAAAAATTTATAACTGCTCTATGTTGTTTCAAAAATGTTTTTCCTATAATTCCATCCTGAAGTATAGGGAAGTTATATTTTTTAATTCTACTGTAAGGGCTAGTCCATCCTCCCCTAATTCCATGAGTCTGAGAATTACTCTTTTATTTGAATCTGTTTTAACAGATTCCTGTGTTTTCTGAAATAAATCATTATTTGACTTTTGATCCCGAAATTTTTGTCCTGATTGTTAATGCTCCAAGGAATGTTCTTTATGGAGTCGACAATCCTTAAAAGTATGATTATTAATGTGACGATAGTGACAACTAGATTCCTCTCTGCCGTTTATAAATCCTTTCTTTGCCAATTCAGGGCAATCTCTTTTAAAATGTCCTAACTTTTTACAGTAAAAACATTCCACCTTACTGATCCAATTGTTTTTATCCTCAAATTTATTTTCGGTTCGCAAATGTGCTATTCTCTTATTTGATTTAAATATTGATTTCGGGTTTTGTCCTATATTAGAACTCGAAACAGCTTGGGATGCTGTCGTTCCTATATGCACTCTCTTCCAACCCTTAAACTTAAGATCCTCCTGATTGCCGAGTGCAAAGGCTTTGTCTAATGTGGTTATCTCTTTATCTCTCATTTGGGAATAAATATTGTAATCTAAACCACGTAAAAAATTTTCGATTGCTGTAGTTTTATAAGCTTTACACATTCCAATACCCTCTTCCCCTGGAGTATTTTCCAAAACTTGTGAAATTAATCTATTCAGAGTCAGGTTTACTCTTGCTCCATATTCGGGAACAGTTTCAACCAGTTTAATTTTGACGTTAGCTAAGTCTTGCATAAGTTGACTTATGTCTTCGGTTGAGAGTAAATTTGATTTAAAGTTCTTAAAATTTCATCTAGAGTGATCCCCCTTCTATCCTGTATATGCTGTCTCGCTTCTCCAATTATTTTTTTTTCTGATTAGCATGGTCAAGCATGAAATGTCAGATGGATTAATTAATGAAAGTGCGGCTCTACAATGATCATTAAACATCGTGATGGACATATTTTTTCCAGCAAAAGAGGGAATCATCTCTTGGCCTATTTTTGTAATTTTATTAAAGTCACGTATTCCGGTCAAAGCAATTGAATTATCTGATAAGGGAGTAGGAAGATAGACAGGTGTTTCATGTCTTCTCAAGGGAGAAGAATTTTCAAGATCTGAATTTGTAGGTTGACTAATATCGCATGTCAAAGAATTTTGAGAAGACTTTAAAACCTGCATTATCAAGGAGGTTTCAGCCACTGCACCCAGATCAATAGGACCCTTATTAATTGTTTTTCTTTTATTTCTTGAACCTGAAGGTTCAGTTTCATCACTGGAAGAGAGCGGGGGATCGCTATCCCGAACCCTTTTTTTCGCTCGTAATTTAGGCATTTTCAATTATATTAGGCTAGGACTTACTTGAGGTTATAATCCAATTTCGCACTTTATATTAAAACTTTTTCTCGTCTTAATAAAAAAATTGATAAATTTGCACAATATTCAAATTCTAACTATACACGATAAGAACGAGAAAAATAATCACTTCACAGTTTTTTAAAAATTAAATTTCTACTCCTTTGAGATGATCTGGAAGTTCGAGCTGAAGTTCCATTTGAAGATCTAGTAGACCTCTGAAAAAATCTTCGAAGTTCTGCAACTCTAGAAGTGCCCTGATGCGTAACCTTTCACAGGCCTTCCAACGCTGCGGTAACCCTTCACGGTTCCGTAATCAGGAACGATGAACAAATGTTAGGGTTTTCTAAATAAATGAAAATCCTTGAGGCAATGATTGTTAGAGGAATGCCTGGTGGTCTCTTTCAATCATAAACAATTCTGGTGCAATTTTACAACACCCTCTGCTATCGGCAGAAAAACCACCGCAAAACCCTGATAGAAAATCGCGGCTTTAGTAAGGAAACTTTTCACTCCAACATTCACACGTACTAGTGGGCCAAGAGCTACTCGATCCACCCCTGGATTCACTAGACGAGTTTAATTAATATAGAAAAGCCCTCTTTCAGTACAAAAAAACCCTGATATTTCCATTTTTTTATATTATAAATTTCCCTGTTTCTTAATTAATTTGGAAATATTCCAATTCCAGGAAACTAGTAGGTATGTGGTTAGGTGAGATACAGAATTTGTAGTATCCTTCACGGAGATATACTTCAATGCAGATCCATCCTTCTCCGTCGTCATAGATGCGGCAAATTTGTAATGGTGGGAAATCGGGATCAGAAAGAACTTCAATTAGTCTCATCAGAAGTGAACTTGGATCAGACATTTTTATATTTGTCACATTACTTAAAAAAAAGATATTAAAAGCTGTAATTTTTCAATGAAATCATCTAATTTTTGCATTCCTTCGGGTATATTGATGCGACTCGTTGGTGGTTCCAGGTAAACACGTTTACATCCTTTAGGGTCCATGAACTTTTTCCACGCCTGAAGGCCGTCCATAGTGATTGAGAAGCTTAGTTGGATCAAAGCAAGTAGAAAAGTCCCATACTTGGTCAGACGAACGTCCTTGAACTTGGTATACTGAACCAGTGACTCAGTTCCCACGGTCCGGCGGTGTAATCCCACACAAGCTGTCACCAATTTGTAACGCCTCCAGCGCTGTTGTCGATTTGAAGACTTGAAGATTTCGATCTGTTTTATCCTGGATTCGTTACGGACGTTGAGTGATAAAAATCACTAACCGCGCGAGCTGGTCGAGGTTCAAATAACAGACACAACACAATAATTTGGAGAACAAATCAATAGTTTTTATTTAACTTAAATTTAAATATTGAAGATCCTTTAATGAAGATTAAATGTCCTTTTCCGTCGTCGAGAACAGTTTGTTTACACAAATAAGATTTCGTTCATGTTTGACATTTTTAAAGTTTTATGTAATCAAAACAATTTTAATTAAATGGTTTGTATTCTCACTTCACTTAAAATCTAGTTCGACTCAAGTCGACCACGGCGAACCGTACCGATTTACTGGAGTAAATAAAGTTTTTTGGGCTTGAATTTCGATTAACAATTTAAGAGAAAAATATTCTAAGTCCAATTTTCATAATTCAGAGAGCGAGTGTCGCAGATTTTTTATATGAAATACAAACGGAGAGACGCAAATATCTGTGCTTTTTCTATGTTCTTCCATATATCTATAACCTCGGTTTTTACCAAAGAAGGGTGGGAATTGTCCTTCTAGCCAATAGAATTGCTGACGTCACATAATTTAATGTTAAATTATCCTATCATGATAAGGTGCGTTAAGCGCCGCCCTTACATTTCAAGCTAAAATAATGAGATTCTAATTCTCAGAAACGTATTTTTACGATTCTCGTCGATTGACATTCTTCTGTCAAATCGTGTTATAGAACATAATTTATGGCGTCTGAGGGGCACCTTGTCGCTTCAGCCCTTTATATGGTACATAATTTATGTATGCTCGCGGTTGAGATCACACGCGCGCTAGTCGGAGATCGCGCATGTCAAACCTATTTGGATTGATACGAGGGTATTTCAATAAGTCCTTAGAATGAAGTATAAAAACAATTTTTTTTTGAGAAATTTTTTTTTTATTTTTCAACATAATCTGCTTGGAGCTCTATACACTTGGTCAATCGCTTTTCAAGTTTTTTTAATCCTTCAGAAAAGTGCGTTTTCGGAAGTTCCTCAAAATAAGCACTTACAGAGGCAATGACGTCTTCGTTGTCTGGAAATCTCTGTCCACCGAGCCATTTTTTCAAGTTTGGAAATAAGAAAAAGTATCTGGGGGCTAAATCTGGTGAATGCGGTGGGTGTTCGACCAATTCAAATTTTAGTTCTTCAATTTTAGGCATTGAGACGAAGCATGTGTGAACTCGGGCGTTGTCGTGATGAAAGAGAATTTTTTTTCTCGCCAAATGTGGTCGTTTTTTTTTTAATTTCTTCTTTCAGCTGCTCTAA
>NC_046661.1:105610858-105630489 GCF_010883055.1 Belonocnema kinseyi | reverse complement strand
ATATCTAGTCGGGAGTGGTGCTGACTGAAAACAGATGATTTGGAGCGATTCGCGCGCCATTTGTTGGTCATTCTAAGGACTTATTGAACTACCCTCGTAGAACCATATATACATATGTATATATAGATCTATCTGATTGTACATAGCTATTTAAATGCTAACTTCTGATCCTTTACAACTAGCTATTAGAAGTAATTAATTCGAGGTACAGAGAGGAGTTGTCATGTAATTTCCTATTGTCAATCATAATTTATCATTATTCTTTCTCATAATAATGATCTATTTAAATTTCAAAATATACTGAATGTCTTGTATCATTTTAATTATTTCAAATGTTTACCGCTCTTAAAACTATTAACTGGTAATTACTTAGTAATAGGGTGCTAGCGCCCTGACATACTTGTTCCAAAACAGCGCATGCTGTTACACTCTCTGAAAATAGAAAAAAAATGTCAGCCACGTGTTCGAATGGTTTTTCGAATAAAGTGCAAGTAAAGAACTTATAAATATAGTAAGATGTTCAAACTGACATACGTCAGACCAAGTAAATAACATTTCACTTGGTCTGAAGTATGACAGTTTTGTACATCTTACTATATTTATAATTAACTATTTGCGGAGACGCATAACATCGCTTTTTTCCCTCTATGTAAAGATCTGTTATAGTTATGTCGGATATGCAGGAATCTACTACGTAACTAAATAGAAGCACTTTAATTATAAAAGGCGCCCTTTATTCTGTATTTTGAATACCTGGGCAACCAATATCAATTTTTAGTGTGAAACCTGTTTATTATTATCTAGGTATATTGAATTTCAATTTTTAACCAAACTTCTTTGCAGAAGATGTATTTTTTATGCTTGGACTACTAAAATTAATTTTTAGTACCACGAGAATATTTTAAAGGCATCCGGGAATTTAAGATTTCAATTCTCAACCGAATTTCCTCGGAGAAGATGTATTTTTAATACCTGGACTACCAAAATTAATTTGCAGTATGACGAGATCGTTTTAAAAGCATCCTGGTATATAACCTTCTTATTCTCAAACAAGTTTTCTCGGAGATGTTTTTTTTAATACGTGGACTACCAGGATCAAGTTTCATTACGACGAGGTCCTTATAAAAGAATTCGAGTCTATAACATTTCAATTCGCAAACGTATTTCCTCAGAGAAGATATAATTTTTATGCCTGGTCAAATAGGATTAATTTTTAGTACGAGATCGTTTTAAAACCATACTGGTAAATAACATTTCAATTATCAGCCGAATTTCTTCGCAGAAGATGTATTTTTTACACCTGGATAACCAGGATCAATATTTAGTACGTACAGATCTTTATAAAAGAATCCAAGTATATTCAATCTAAATTCTCAATAAAACTTTCTGGCTTCGATTTATTTTTGAATCATACACAATACCTTCTAGGGACAGTCGCTTTCGCCACCTTCAACAGCTGTCTTATAGTCGGCTCTCCGATATAGTCTGTCTGCACATCTATATGGCCAAACTGATCTTCCAGTTTTCTCCGTGTAACATTCAAAATCTTGATGAGTCAAAAATCAGCACAAAGCTAATGCCGCCGTTTAATACTCACGTCCTGTATTATTGTGTTCTTTAATTTTCTTTAAGTAATTGAATATTTATAGTCGATCAACTTCCAGGGTTATTAGCGACTGTACTGGAGAGTTACATGTAAACTGCAGGTTATCTGTGGGATAGAATACCAAGGGACAAAAGCAACGTTTTTTGAAAACACATCCAAGCCTCACTTCTTGTTTCGGGAATCAAACCCCCGCCAGCGTAGTTGCCAAGGCTAAATTTGATATTTTCCCCAGGGTAAAAAAAATAATTATTTTCTTTTCCTCTTTTTTTTGGAACTAAACTCAAAAGTGATAGTCAAGATATGGGGGGGGGAGACAGATGTTGAATAAGTGACGCTATGGCCGACTACGCAAATCGTAAGCGGTATGGCTGGCCGAGCTACATGTATCGTTTTTTTTTGTTTTGAGAAAGATAGTATCCACTCTTATGAGTTGGATGGTGGAATGTATATCGAGTTCAGAATTCCAGATTTCGCCTTACCGACTTGGTTGGAGTGACGAAGAATTTCTCCGGCGAACTGCATACGGGGATAAAAAACTCATCATCGGCGAGGAGTTCAGTGGGTGGGGGCAGCTCTTTTATTGGTGTGAAAATAAGTTCCGGGATTTCAATCGGGCGAAAAGGTTTCTCTGATAACTTCAGATGTGAAAGAGGCAAACGATTAGCGAGCTTAGCATTGTTTCTGGCACCGTCGTTGAAATCCGGCAACGTGGGGAGGGTAGGAACGGAACGAAAATTATAAACAAATGGCTCGAGAGGTCTAATCAGATGTGTTCGTTCGCGAGTGATAGGGCGGCAGCTTTCTGCTCACGGCGACGAAGGTGCTGTCGGGAGCCCTGTCCCAGACGTTTCTTTTTGGGTTTTTGAACCCCTTGATTTTCGAGATTTGACCGAGGGATGCTTGGATTTAATTCGCAACGGGCACGATAAACCGCGAGGAAGATTCGCCTTCCGGCGCCGGCGGAAACAGAAAAGGAGTCCGAATTGGCTGTCCGCATCTAAAGACGAGACATACACATTATAACAGAAAAAGAAGAACGTTGAAGATGACAATCCCGAAATTTCGATATATCCCATTAATCAAAACGAATTTAGACACTGCCGAAATAAATCGAGGAGACTGATATAAATCTCAAAATGGTACCAACAGAAAAGCAATACACGGTAATTTGAAATAATAATAAACATCACGGCACGTAGGAAATAATGAACAAATAGCAAAATATCAAACTCAAAATATGCACAGAATTAAACGAGGGCAATAACATGAAATTAAGACAGTAAGATATGTGGAAAAATGCGACAATTAAACATCGGCCTGTATATCCGGTTCCTCAGGGGTCCGTTTAAATCAGTTCAAAGTATGCAGATAAACACACACACACACAGAAAATACGACAAATATTTAAGCAGTGGCACGAAATCAAATGAGAAAGAATAATACGTATTTGGTAGGAAGATTAAACAAATAAACCTCGACCTGATTGTCCAGTTTCTAAAGATCCTGTTCAAATCAGTTAAAAGTATTCAAAGAAACACAAAACAAACACAAAGAGGTAGTATTAACATAGTAAGGATAAAATAAAATTAAAAAATAAATAAAACAAAATAAAGAAGATAGTATACCCTGAAGAGTGTGGAAAGCAAGCGAAGCGAGAGAAATGAAAATCCCTGGATCTTAAGAACAAACGAACGACCTTTCCTAATGATATAATTATCAGCGGAAGAGTGTAGCTGCTGGAAATTTTTGTTTCTGCAGTGCTGTAATTCTGGAGCAGCATTCAGGTCCTCTTTCATTCTTTCTTTTCTTTTTTTTTACAAAAAAAAGAATCACGAACTTCGGTACACACAGTTTTATTTTCACAAGAAAAGTTCCAAGCCCCGTACAGAGATAGCGGCTCGTCTGTAGCGGGTGGTGCTTGGAGATCAACTACTTGCCGGTGTCGGCAGCGCAGGCCGCGGGCCGTTGAAGGCGCTTTCTTCTAGGAGAGAGGGTCAGGCCCAGCTTCTGATTGGCCGGTTCGAAAGAAGAGAGGCGAGAAACAAGAAGCGGGGAGAAATCCATGGCACCGATTCTCCACGCGCCAGCGCCTGAATCTAAGTTTAAATTCTAAATATTCCTACAAAAACCTAAAATTTGTAATAAATATATAAAATACTTGAACGGAACGTCTCGCATATTAAAATTTAAAAAAAAATTTAAAAATTAATCCCTAAATGATAATGGAAAATAATGAGAAGCTTGCCAAAACATGCAAGAATAGTTAAACGCAAATTTAGAAAATTAATTAAGCCTAGTTTTTATATAATCAACTTATACTTATATATGTTAATATTGAAAGTAATTATATATAAAGAAACACGGAAAAAAATGCGTATAAAATTATGTAGAATGTAAAAACTCGAAGTAAGAGTATTAGAAAAATTATATTTCTGTATTTTCTTAAATTTAAATAAATATATTTGCATATATTTCCTTATAATTCAGGTACATGATATATATAAATAATAGGTGAAAATACTAAAAATTATGCTAATTTAAAATCTAAGCTAGGAAAAAGTAATCCGCGCGAACATTACAATTTTCAGGTACATTTAGGCAACTTCGAGTATATTCTAGTCAGATAAAAATATTTCCAGACTGACCTCCTGATAAAAAAAAGAAGTTCCAAATTTCAAAAATATCTTTCAAACTTGATGAGGGTTTGAAGATAACGAATGAAATATGAAAATTCAATTGAAACTCATAAAAATTAAAGAAGGAAACTTTCTCGAGTTTTTGAAGTGGAAGTAAGGGGACAGAGAAAAGAGAGAAAGAGTTTATACTCTTTCCGTGCAGTTAAAACTGTACAGTTGAAAATTTGAAGAAAATTTTCAAGCGGTGCTGTACGGGCACGAATTCAAAAGTCGTTAGGTGTTTCTTATTTTTGAGCTGTGGCTTATAACAAAGTGTTAGAACATGAGACAATCACGATACCATCTCAGCCACGATGACTGCCCATATTATTTGATTATTATATAATATTAGCTTGTAATGATAAACAAAATAATATTTAAATTTCTGTTTGCAACTATTTTGTTACGTTTAAAAAATATTCAATATGAAAAATGAGAAATTGGTGAGGAAAAAGTTGAGGAATTTTAAATATTAGGATTTAGGCCACCCTGACATAATATTTTTATTAGTAATGTATAGATCCTGTATTTTTAGTCCTATTTATTTTTTTTTCTCAGTTGATTCTTCGTGATGATTAAATTTTTGAACCAAAGGCTTTGTTGAAAATTCAACAATTTTGTTAGAAAGTGATCCCTTTCAGTTGTAAATCCAATTATTTGTTTGAAACTCTGTTTTTTCGGTTTAAAAATTCATCTCTATTGGTAGAAAATTAGACTTCTTTGGTCAAAAATACAACTTTTTGGTTGAAAATTACACTTCTTTTGTTGACGATTCAATTATTTTGTTGAAAAATTCATCTTCACTAATGAAAAAGAAGTAGTGTTAATCATTAGAGCAAACACTTAGAAATACTTTTTTTCATAGGTGTTTTTATGGTAAATTCAACTGCTTCTTACTTCAAATTCAAATATTTTTTTGTTTGAAATATCTATTATTACATTATTCGGAGATAGGCGAATGACCAATCAGCGAAAATCAGTGGCGACCGACTAACTCGGTATAATAGCGCAATTCTTTGTTTAATTAAAAGCACATGTTAAACACAAAACAATTTGTGATGACCTCAGTCACTGATGTCATCTTGAGATGATTGAGATGATGACGTGTTGACCTGCTGCTGAGCGTTTAGGTTGTAGTTATGATGGCTTCATATTTTTTTAGACTCATCAATATTATCCACTATTATGAAGGGTATTTAAAGTAACATATAAGATGTTTCTTGAAGCGAATCATAACAAATTAGTTGATTGTGTATCAAAAAGAATACAAATTTTTGTCAATTTCTGTTATTAAAAGTATTGATCATTGAACTTTAACTGGCTATAGCAGGGAAGAATGTGTCAAATTTGTTTTTGTGATTCCAAACCTCTTTATTCAGTTTAATAATGTTTATTTCTATATTTGATTTGTGTCAGTGAGGTAAGGGTCTAAAATTTTAGTACACTCAAGATTTTGCTATTAACAATTATATTGTTTAAAACAGTAGTCTGAGGTTTTATAAATGTTTCAAATATTTATAAAGAGATGTTTGTCTGTAATTGACTCTGAAGTCATAAACAAACATAATACAAGTAAATGGAAGTGTATGAGTCACTGTTACAAAGAAGTAATAAAAAACTGCAGAGTCTAGGCAATGTTTTAAAGTTTGTTTGTGTGTTGGAAATTCATTTCGACTGGGTTGCCAATGATATTCTGGAGCAGAGCATTGACATTTAATGAAAAATGTTATTGTAATAAACAAATAGCATAAACAAATTCGGTGTTTGTACAAGTTTTGAAATTTGTAGGTACTTTCTTTGGAAATTGTTGTCAATCGTCTATAAATAAATTCGGTTTTTTTGGAATTTTTTCAAGTTTGAGGTACTTTTTTTTATAAACTTGTTTCGATTGTGTTTCCAATGATATCCCCAAATGAAACATTGACAATTAATGAGAAATTTAATTGTTGGAAAAAATGATATCAGCATAAATAAAAAATGTGATTGTTTATAAATAACATAAACGAATTCTCTGGTTCTGAATTTTGTTAAAGCTGAAGGTATTTTTTTTTTGTAATTTCTTTTAATCGGTTGATTGGATTGAATTGCTTAAATACTTGATTGACTTTAAATGAAGAAGAAAAAGACCTTCAAACAGAAATAAAAAGTTATCACCAAGAAGGTTTCGACAAGTAGATCCTGTTAAGATCCTGCACAGAACTTGCAATGGATTTACATTGAATATTTTTTTATAACCATTACATTTTTCATAATATGTCAATTCACTATTTTGGATTATTATTGAAAAGTAAACTGAAACAAATTTACAAGGGAAATGTATCTCATATTTCAAAAATTGGACAAACAGCAAATGTCTCCATGTCATTCGTTTACAACAATCACACTTTTTATAAGATGTCACTTTACTGCTTCTGAATATCACGATCAAATCTATTAAAAAAAATTTTGGAAAAAGTACCACAAACTTTTAAAAATAGCTTAAACTCTGCATTTCTTTTTATTATTTGTTTCTAAAAATTAGAAGTATTATTCCATTTATTTTTGTAGTGCTCGTACATGACTTCAAATTGAATGACAGACTAAAGTCACTTTATAAATATTCAAAATAATTGAAAAATCTTAGACTGCTGTTTATTTTAACACAATTGCTGGAAAAAATTATAATTAATTTATTCAGAAGCTCTAAACTAGTATTGGGAAATGTTGAAATTCATCAAATAATCCTGAAAATGGAAATGATGATTTTTGCTTTTCCTAAACGCAATTAATTCTTAGGGAACACCTAAATCATACATATACATAATGTAACAATGAACACTGAATGGCTAAATAAAAAGTTTTAGAAACACAACAAACAAGTAGAAAAACGAAGCTCCCGATTGTGCAAATTTTACTCGTTTTGCAGTTTACTACTTAAAGCTGTAATTTTGTTCCAAATATTTCGCGTGCAGCCTTACATTGCGCAGTAGTGAACACTCTATAATACTTGTATAAACTCATTTTTGCCATTTCTGTACCAGAAAGTGGCTATCGCCGCCTAAAGATCCACTTTAAATATATCTGGTCTAAAAACTTGACAAAAATTCGTGTTCCTGTTGAAACGCAATCAGTGATGTCAGAAAGTCTTGTGTCTTTTTGTTTGAAAAATTTTTCTGTCGGTTAAAAATCAACTTTTTATTAACAAATTAATCGGCTTTGGTTTTTAAACTTCTCTATTAAATATTAATCAGTTTTGTTGTTCATATCTTTGATTAAAAAATCGTTTCTTGGTTCATGATTAATTTTATTAAATACAAATTTAATTTCTTGTTAAAAATTGATCTATTTAATGGAAATTTTAAATACGTTTTGAGCCACACATTTATTTTGTACAAAATTTGTATTTTTAATAGAAAAATTATTTTTCTATGTCCAAAATTAATATTCCTCTTTTCGGGTGAAAATTTAACAATCTGGTATATTTTTTTCTTGTTTTGTATTTTTAATAAAAAAATTAATTTTCTATGTCCAAAATTAATATTCGTCTTTTCGGGTGAAAACTTAACAATCTGGTATATTTTTTTCTTGCTTGAAATGGAATTTTTTTGTTTGAAAATACAACTTTTTGTTGAAAATTCGCCAATTTTGTATAAAAGTTCAACTATCTGGTTACAATGCAACTGAGTAGTAAACTAAAAATGTTGAAAATGCATCCATTTGATCTCCAATTAATTTTCTAGTTTAAAAATTAACTTTTTTGTTTAAAAATTAACTTTTATGTTTAGAATTCATATTTTCGAATTTAAAATTCTGCTCTTTCGTGAAAATATTTTATTCGTGAGTTAAAAATTCAACAATGTGGTTATGTTTTGTTTCTTTCTTGACTAAATAAATACTTTCCGTTAAAAGTTCAACTCTTTTGTTGATAACTAGTTTTTTACCAAATATAGAGCATCGGTCACCTAAGGTTATCTATATTTACTAGTCTTTTATCTTTGAAAATTCATTTTTTCAGATTCGAACTTTAAGGGTTTTGTTCAAAATTCGACTTTTTTCTTGAAAATTCATATATTTTGCTTCAAAGTTTAAACATTTAATGCTTTTAATCTTTTAAGCTTAATTTGTTTTGGTTCAAAAGGAATTTTTTGTGAAAAAAAGATAGTTTAGAGTAGGAAATTCCACTGTTTCGTTAAAAAATTGATCTTTTTGTATTGAGAATGCAATTACTTGGTAGCATCTTTTATCCTTTTGACTAAAAATTATATCTTGATTGAAAATCCAACTCTAAGGTTAAAAATTTGTGTTTTCGGTTTGAAAATTCATATATCTATCTTGTAAATTCAACTATTTGGTTAAAAATTAAACTTCATTGCAAAACATTCATCTTTTTTTCTCAAAATGTCAACTATTTGGTTGTAAATTTATAATTTACTAATTATTTTTCATTTATGTAACTAATCAGTGAAAATTTATCCTTTTTTGTAAATATTAGAAATGTAAACTGTTTCGTTTTGAATTCCACATAGTCCCTACATTAATTTGTTTGAAAAGTATTTATTGCCATATTTTTGTTAAAAATCGCCCTGCTTCTCCTGTTTTGAAAGCATATTAGGCTGTGAAGTTTGCTACCAGATTTAAAAAACTAGTTCCCGGCACGCAATAAAGCAACTTTGTGCCTGCTCTTGAAGCTTCTTTGTTTGATGCAGCATAAGTGCTCTCTGGCACTACATTACTCCTAGCGGCCTACATTTTCATCTACAATTCGAAAATGGTCCATCTTCTACCTTCCTTTCATCATTTTTTCAGCCTCTTTTTTTGGCTCAAATTTTTATGCAAATTGTTCCCAAATGTAACTTACACTTGTAAAGAATATTTTTTCAGGACGAGTTAATTGAACTGTCCAAACTATAAGGTTTTATCTAGTGGGGTCAAATGAAAAAGTTTTTCCTTGGCAGGTCGCTCTGAAATAGAACCTTACCACCTGGACCAGTTGAAATGTTGAGTCTAAAGTCTCAATTTTGTTTCATTACAGACTAACAACAAATGCACACGCCAAGCGTATTTATGTCTCTCGATTTTTATTTCCTTTCATTAAATAAACAGACAGTTAGGACCTCCAACATTAGACCAAATTTTTTTTATGAAGTTCAAAACATGTTTCGAAAATAATTAATTAATATTCGATCATTCATAATTATTCATTTCAAATTAAAAGAGTTTAGACAAAAAAAAAATATATTGAATAAATTTTAATTTATAACGTTGCAAATGAAACAATTCTATTTTATTATTATAACATTAAGAAAAACCCTGTCGGGTTAAGCGTGACTCACTCGGTTTCAGTCGGGGATCCGGGAGTTCATATGAAAAAAGTGCGATAGTATAGTGTACGAGGCCGTATAAGGGGTTGAGGTGAGTGTTTGTAGGTTTGTAGAATTATCTAGAATACCCGTGTTACTTATGTAAATAAGACGTCGTTCCACAAAACTATTCCAACTCAGGTCGCTGACCAATCTCTCTAGCAAGCACCTCAGGCGAGGAGCTTCACAAATTCATTATGTAAAGCTCTTCATTTGAGCACTGTTATTATCCAAGGTCTTCGGTTTTATACTTCTCTCACTCTACTATTACTCTATATTATGCATTTTTTATTAACTATTTATTGCCATACCTTTCTGTCAAGCCGTACAAATTAGTTATTTTTATTTAAGAATTCAGAATCTTTAGGTCTTAAAGAGTATAGCCCTATAGAATTTTCTGCCACCAGATTAAAGTTGTAACTTTCTAGAAGGATCTCCTAAGCCGTTAGAAATACATAAAAAACAAACAAGATTTTCGGTATCCTCGTCAAACAAGTATAATAGAAATCAAAATCCGGAAATATATATATATATATATATATATATATAATTAAAAATTTGTCATAAGGACAACCGCAGGATTTCGCCGGGAGCGGGTGCTAATCTAGAAAATTGCACACGCTTCCAGCGAAATCGTGGTAAAATTTCAGCCACAACCACGTCTCACGAACGTGAGATAAGTGGTTACAGTCTGTAAAGGAATCAATACGACGATCCAGCAAAAGCCTCGTGGACCCTAAGAAGACGGAGCGACCCCAGGACAACCGCCTTCTGCATTTTTCCCGCAAGTGTTCTAGCATATTGTTGACACGCAGGGATGCTTTTTAGGCCATTAGCAAGTTAAAGCTTGGCACCTCCAAGAGCGCCGATGATGAGGACGATCAATTTAACAGAATATTCCGGGTACAATCGTTGCAACTCCCATATAAGATCTCGATACCTCTCTTTCTTTTCATTCTCCTTGGTTATGATGTTTTTGTCAGCTGGTGCCGAAAATTCGATAACAAACATGGTTCGCTTCTCGAAGTCAAGAAGAACCATGTCAGGCCTGGAGTGAGCAACAGAAACAATTGTCGAGAATATAAAGTTCCAGTATATGCGGCACTTCCCATTCTCGACAATTGACTCAATTTCCCTAGGAGCATTTAGGGGAGCTATATTAAGGTTAATGCCGTAGGAGTGACAGAGATGGTAATAAAGCACTCTTAGTGCCGCATTGCGCCTTTGAATGTAGGTCGTTCCCGCGTGAGTTGGACAACTAGATAGTATGTGAGCTAAATGCTCGGGCTGTGCATGGCACGCCCTGCAGCTATCATCGGGAATGTCTTGGCTCAAAATGTGGCAACGGTATGTTAAGGTGGAAATGACACCCTCTTGGCATGCAGAAATGAAACCCTTCGTACCAGACTTCCATCCGGGCGATTTAAGGAAAGCAAACGTTAGATCACAAGACATTGACTGATCCTTCACATTTCTGTGGAAGATACCGTGCATCCTCTTATCAAGGAGCTGTTCACGAAAGTTTTTCTCTTGTGCTTTCTTAATTCGGGCTTTCAGGAGTGAGTACTCGAGATAGATTAGATTTGATGCATTTTGCTCATCCCTAATACTGAAGTCAAGTCCGAGTGCTTCAGCAGCCTCCTCCGCTTCTTTGTACAGAAATGCTCCTTTGCCCACTTCCTCGTGATTCCTGATCATTTTAAGAAGAGGATCTCTTCCATTTGCAACTCTATGTGCTGTACACAGAATAATCCTGTTGTGAAGACATTCAAGACTCAATATTCCGCGACCCCCTTGACGGCGTGAGATGTACAGTCGCGGAACGGAAGACTAAAGATGCATGCTTTTGTTCATGTGCATAACCCTTCTTGTCCCAATATCAAGAGATCTGAGCTCGTTCTTCGTCCATGGAACTACTCCAAATGAATAGGGTAGTACCGGGACGGCAAGCATGTTCATTGCAGATACTTTGTTCCTCGCCGACAGTTCGGAAGACTAAATCTGTCGGATGAGACGTTTGTATCTGTTTCGGAGAGTATCCTTTATAGATGTCACATCCTGAATGCGGCTCTGTGGCACGCCCAGGTATGCATCAGTCTCTCCAGCGCAAAGGTGTCGCATGGCGCTTCTATCAACGCGTTCAGGATCTTCAGGGATTCCATTAAGTTTTTCTCGCTTCAAATAAACCTTGGCGCATTTGTCTAACCCAAATTCCATTCCAATTTCCTTAGTGTATCGTTCGACAATCCCCAGAGCTAGATGCAGTTGCTCTCGGCTTTTAGCATAGATCTTAAGATCGTCCATGTAAAATACATGAGTGACCTTGTACTTTCGATCTGCAGGTTTGCCGCACAAGTACCCGTCGGAATGGCGAAGTGCTAGTAATAGTGGCAATAATGTAAGGCAAAAGAGGAGTGAATTCATGGTGTCGCCCTGAAAGACACCTCTCTGAAAGGTGACCTTGTTAGTTGTCACGCGATTTTTTCCAGATGAGATAGTAAATCTGGTTTTCCAAAGCCGCATCAATCTCTCTATGCACAGTGTTTTCACACAAGTCATTGGCCTGTAATTCTTCGGGTCAGCTAAGTTGTCTATTTTCGGCAGGAGTATTGTGCGTGCTTCCACCAACCACTCCGGAATCGACTCTTCAGACTTTAAATATGAAGCGAAAATACGTGCCAAATGCTGATTGGTTGAAGGAAACTTCTTTCGCCAGAAGGTTTTGATACAATCTGGTGCCGGTGCGGAATAGTTCTTCGTCCCTGTTAATACTTTTTTTCACCTCCTCGGTAGTGATGGGTGGGCATTCTTGATGAGGTGTTATGAGGGCATCACACAGCTCCTTGAAGCAATTTATATTTTCTGAGTCATCGTCCAGTCTATGCTGCACTTCGTAGACTTCGTAGACAGTTACTGCAGGGTCTTGGAAGAGTCGAGATGGGTCAGAGAGGAACTGTTGATTTTCTCTGACCCACCTCTCCCTCCGCTCTAGACTTCTCTTAGCGGCAGATAGTATCCGTATTCTCTCAATAATGTGCTGCCTGAAGGTCAGCAGCTTTGACTTGTTAAGCGTGTGATAACGGGTCCGAGGTTCGCGCGCGAACTTTCGAACGTTGTTGGTAAAATTGGCGTCTTTTGGTCTTATGATGAACCGTTGATTTTGTTTAACGGTTCTAATCGGCCAAAGCTCTCGCTGCATTATACACACAATAATACAGAATAATACACAATGTCCACGAAGCTCGTCATCCATTTCAGCCAGATCATTAGGCTTGAGAGAAACCTTGGTGTTGATGTTTCTCCGGGTCGTTAAGCATCGCTCTTCCTTTATTGGATACCTGCCCGCGGTTAGTCTTTGTGTCGCCTCTCTTTCTCTGTTGACATGCAGCCGTGCCATGTAACCCCGTTCAAAGGCCACTTTCGCATCGTTACACTCTAGCAAGTCATGATTTATTCGCTTTGTCCACCTAAAGGTTCCGAGATTCCACCGATCCATCGCATTGAATCCATTTTCATTGCCTCCCCCAGCTCTAGAGCGATCGGCATTGTTGGCCGACCCATTGTCGGTAGCCCTGCGCGTTTTTCTGTTTTGAACGGCACTTACTACAACTATGTTTTGTATTGTCATTGTGTTCCCACGAGAAGCTAAGGAAAGGGGTTCGTCCATCCTTGTAGAGCCCCGCATGCATGGATAAGGCTGCCTACTCTGAGAGGTCGACCGGTATCCCAGAGTCACCGTTCTAGACACCTCACCCATGTGCCATTCAGCTTTCTGCACGGTTTTCATACCTCCGCTTGGGGGTTAATTCCTTTGGGACCACCTCTGGACAATTGTCCGCGACTGCCTATTTATTTTTGTAATTATATTCAGCTGCAACCTTTAGTACAGGGACCCTCTATCCGCAATCCGAGGACGCGTTCGGTGGCTTTGTCATAGGCCCTTCGGTTTGGTTCTAGAGGAATCAAAACCGAGTCGTAATCAAGACGAAGAATTTTTACTCGGGAAAAATTTAAATTAAAAAAATTAAAATTCTGAAAGTTGTTTGTATAAATTTAAGTCGCTCCAAAATACCATATACGAACAAAAATGAAAAGCCCTCCCATGCGTAGATTATTATTTCTCAACTACCTTATGTTTTTTAATTTTATAGATCTGGTAGAACTATTATTTTAAAAAATTCTAATCAAAAAAGGTGTTCAGTACTTTCAAATATCACCCTTTTGATATCACATAAAATTACTCAGTTTTCTATGAGTTTGATTATTAATTCTTTCGAGTTTGAAAAGCCTAATTTTCAATTTTATTGAATGTAAACGGAAGACATTTATTTTAAAATAATTTTTTCTCGATTGTCGAAGGGTGTCTTTTTATCTTAAACGTTTTAATAAATACATATTTTAATTAGGATGAAGCGGAGAGATACTTTTTCTAAACTTTTCTTATGATGAAAGGAAAGAATTTTTTATTTTCAACCTTTTTCAGAATCGATAGAGGCAATATTTTTATTTAATTGGAAAGGAGAAAAATTGGCATTTAATTTGCTCTTAAATTGTAAGAAAGGAAGTCTTGATTTCTAATTCTTTTCTGAATAAGAAGAGGCAATTTTATATTTTTAACCTTTTTAGGAGGTTCAACAGTGTGAAATTTGGTATTTTGAATGGTTGGCTTTACCTGCAAAAGGGAAAATTATCAGTTCACTTCTTTTTTTTCTGAAGTTTTAGGTTTTAAATATTAAATTTATATAATTTCCGCGTTTTAGATTGAGAACTCTCGAACACTTAGCTTAGAAACAGTTTCATTTCAAATGTCTTTTCAAAATTATTCAGTTTCTAAAGTTTGAATTTAAAATTTTATTTTTTAAGTGTTTCATTTTTTAATTCTTCAATCTAAAACGTTTTCAATTAAACATGTGTTCCTTAAATATTCTGCAATTTGAAATTAGGAATCTAAAAATTCCGCAAAGTTTAAACAGTTCCAGAAACAAGTATTAGAAAGTGCACGTATTTACCGAGCATTTCAAAATTAAAAAATCAATAACAAATATCATCGAATTTAAGATTTTAGGGCTAAAATTTTATTAAAACAATTTTTTCCAGATGAAAGGAACTTTTATCAGGCATCCATTATATCATGTTGTATTAAGTGATATTCAAAATGACTCGATAGATTTTTCAAAGGAAGAAATGCTATTTTTGTGCAAAAAAAGAAGGAATTAATTGTTATTCTGGTGTCATTTTCATTTGGAATTTGAATTTGTCACCTTTTGAAATTTAATAATGCTAAAATCGTGGAAAATGGTACGATTTCAAATCGGATACTTTTAAATAGAACAATTTCTTTGTGTCAACATTTTTTTTACTAAGCATCCCTATATCTTAAAAACAGTTTTTTATTTCTGTGTGAAATTGAAAATTCGATCTTTAATTTCTATCATAAGCCCATTTTTACAACTTGTGAAATTGTAACCTAAACATTTCTGGCCGATTTACTTTAAATTAAATAACTTTTTAAACAAAATCTTTTTAATCCGTATTCAATAGCTTATTTTTTTGGACGAAAGTTTTTAATCTTTATTTAAACTCATGATTACATTTTAGCAAAACGCGAGCTTCAATTTGGACAGAATAAATAAATCGTAGATTAATATATATAATAATAATTATTATTATTGAACAAAAATGTTTTTTGAGCTTGTAATTCGATTCCACGTGAGATATTTACTTTTTTTAGAGAAAGTTTGAAAAAAATTGATTTTTTAAACAAATAAAATAAAACGTATAATACTTTTTAAGGGCAACAGATTTTATAGTAATCTATAAAAATATCTATTGGCTACGAACAAATTATCGGTTCAATTTCCTTTGTAAACGTTATCTGTTAGACAGAATAATCCTATCGATTTTTCTATCATCTTTCTCATCAAACCATTTCAGACGCCACATCAACCACATTGTGAGTATTTCGATGAGAATCTACTCGAGCGAACAAGGTTCACTGAATTTGAAGCCCAAGTATATTATCCTGCAAAAGCATTATCTGATCGAAAACAAAAGAAGAGGTGGTTCTTATTGAGTCTTAAATTCACCTACGGAAAGATTGAAATTGCAAACTAAAAAATCACAGTTTTAACCGAAAAAGAAATTTTCAGCAAAATATATAAATTTATAACCAAATTAAAAAATGTTAAACCATGAAGATTTATTTTCTTCCTAATTAACAAGCTGCCAATGAAACAATTTAATTTCTAAACTAAGAAAATCAACATTTAACTAAAAATGAAAAAGTTAAAGATTAAATTAAAAAAGATTTTTACATTCTATTCATTTATGATTGACAAAATATTAAAATTGTCCAAAATTTGACACCACAGTTTTTCAACGGATCTCCACGTTTCAAGACCCCCTGAATCCGAACATCAGGTTTTTACGATGGCGTCTGTATGTCTGCCTGTCCGTCTGGCCGTCCGTCTATAAACACGATAACTCTCGAAAAAATGAACGGATCAAATCCATCTTCAGCACACTTGTTTTAGGTCCTAAATAAAGGACGAGTTCGTTAACCAGTCGTTTTTGATAAAAATTCAAAAAATGAGCGTGTTTTGAAAATTTTCCGACCACTTTTTTCTGAATTTGAAAATCCTATGTAAGGATATTTATAGTATAAAAGTGGACAAACAATTTATCCTAATTACTTTTTTGACAAAAGGAAAATTCTCAGAATTATAGCATTTTAACCAATTTTTTAATCAACCAAAATTCAAAATTTTAAGCCAAACAACGCATGATATGAAAAAAAGTCAAGAAAAAAAACATTGCTTTTTAAAATCCCTACGAGACTGTCAACAAATTTTTATATTTTCTTGGCAATATGAAAATTCAAAATTTTATTACGAAAAAAATAATGAAAAATCAAAAATTACATTTTGTGGTCAAACTATGTAGAATACGAAAAAAGATCAATCAACAAAATTTGTCATCCCAAAAAAGATCTACAAATTCATTATGAATCACTTTGTGATAGGACGCGTACTTTTTGTTTTTTTCGTGAAAAATAACATTGAAAATAAAGTAATAAAATAAAAAATTTGTGGAAAAACGGTTTAAGTTCCGAAAAAACAGATTTGACAAAACCTGTTTACAAATATCTTTCGAAAATCAAGCGCGTAGTGAGGGTGTCAGGATAAGAATGTGTACCTCAAAGCCTACAGAGCTTTGAGAAACTTATTCTTTGACTATACGAGTACTAAGTACTAAGTACTATACGTATGATGAATTAAGTAGACAATTCAGAATATGAAGACGCATATGAATACTGCCATCTGAAAGAGATGTTTTTGATAAAGTTTTATTCAAGCATTCCAAATGTAAAGAATAAATATCCGATCGCGAAGCGCGAGATTCAACTGACGCAGTGGTAACAAATTATTCAACAGACGCAGTTGTGACAAAGTGTTGAATCAAACAGTTAAATTTTCAGTTTAGTGAACTAGTGTTTACCCCAAAAAATAAATGTGTAAATTCGAAAAAATTTATTTAAAAAGCAAATATTCTACAAAACTGTTGAATTTTCTACAACGTTATTGAAATTTCGTCGAAATTGTAGAATTTCCAAGCCAAAATGACGATCTGTCTATATAAACTAGTTTCAACAAGAAAGTAAATATGTGATCAAATAGTTAAATTTTCAGGTAAAACAATTAGTTTTCAACCTAGAAAATACATTTTGAACAAAAAACATACATGTTTAACCACACAGTTGAGTTTTCAAACAAGAAGAATAATTTTTTACTAAAAAAGACGAACTTTCAACATTCTATATAAATTATTAACCAAATAGTTTGAAAAATTCGACTTCTTCGTTATAAATTCATTACTGCAGGTAGAAAAATAATTTTTTCTGTTTCAAAATGCAACTCTTTCGCTGAAGATTTAGCTGCCTTAATTGACAATCATATTTTTTGTGGGAAATTTATCTTTTCGGCATTAGAAGTTAAACAGTTTCGAAAACGTCCAACCGTTTAACTGAAAAACTAAACTTTTTTAATAAAAATGTATCCCTTTTAGTAGACATGTTTTTCATTAGTTGAAAATAATAGCCTTCAGTTGAAAATTTAGCTTTATGGGTCGCAAATTAACTTTTTAGTTAAAAGTTATTCTCTTTTCTGGTAAAAAGTTAATCTTTTCTGGTTAAAGATGCAACTGTTTGGTTGCTAATAGATAATTTTTTGGTGAGAATTCAACTATTTTATTCATATTGAATTGAATATAGTACCTTGATTCATTTAATTAAAAAGTATTTATTCCCTTACGATGCTCCTATTAACTTGAAAATGGCCATATATTTACTCTATTCTGCAAACATTTCAGGATGCAAAGTCTGCAATAGTAAAATCTTAATTATTTAAATTTAAAACTGTCTGGTTTCTAGTTCTTATTGTGAAGTTTTTAAACATAAAAAAGCAGTAAAGTGTCAAAGGTTTATTCAACTTATGATAAAATGAAACAAAATTTTTGTGAACATTACTTGTAAAATTTATTCTAGAAATTGTGTGATGAGATTAAAATTTCACCTTTAAATTATTTTATTGAACTGTTAAACTGTTTAATTAGTCACTATTTGAATTTTTTCAGGTACATTAGTCTGTGGTAGCCCTGAGAAATACAAAAGAATGTTGTTTATCTTCTTTAATATTAAAAAAAAAATTAAAATATTAGCAAATGGAAGAGGATATATCTTTGAAAAAATGCTTTGATGTATCTTTTTTTGATGAAAACCGTACCGCTTTTAGGTTAACGGAGGCGCATCGAAATGCCATCAGAGCAATCAGGAAGATCAAGTACTTTGTGGCGCGCAGAAAGTTTCAGCAAGCTCGAAAACCCTACGATGTGCGGGATGTAATAGAGCAGTACAGCCAAGGACACCTAAACATGATGGTGCGAATCAAGGTAAGGAAATTCAAGAAATATCGAAAATTAATGGGTATTTTCAGTGATTTTAAATTTAATTATAAGAAAGTTTTTCAAATTTTTATATTAAATTAAGGTCTCAATAAATAGGGTAGAGGACTTAGGAGCCATTTTTCCTTTCGAGGTCTGGCTCAAAATAACGGAGACTATCATGATTTCTGGAAAATTTTTGAGCTGCTTTTACCGGAGGACTAACGATATACTTGTAAAAGAGGAGTTATGAGCCTCTTCTAAGTATAATAGAAGTTATGAGCTCCTTTGGCAACAGGCGTTCCGAGAATAAAGTGACTTAGTCTCCTGATTTCGGGAAGAGTCCTGATGTACTTTCTCCAATAGAGTTATAATCACCTATTGCAAGAGGTGTTCTAAGGCCAAAACTGATTTTGACCTGCCTGGTTCCTGTAGAAGTTTTAGGCCTTTTTTAATCATAGAGGTTATGAGACAATTTTACAAGAGTCGTTATCCGATACATGATTCAGAATCTCCTGTCGTCTGGAAGAGTTCTTAGCCTTTTTCATGCACGGAGTTATGCGTCACCTTTACAGGAGGTATTTTGAAGTAGAAATGATTTGAATATGTTGCTTTCTAGAAGAGTTCTGAACCACTTTCGTCCAAGAAAATATGAGCCTATTTTACTACACTGTAAAAAAATTAATGTTAAAAACAACATTCGACCGTAATTTAATCTGTCGCACTTTCAGAACTTCACTGTGAATAAAGTAGTAAATTAACGGGACCTCAATACGAATTAACATTGTCCTATAATTAAACTGAAATTAATATTGTAATACAGCCGTGACCGCGATACTTTGACAGTCGAAGTTTAAAATTGCAGCATAGTGCACTGGAAACTATTCGACCTTTATTATACGCCGTGAAGATACATACGAGGGTGGATTGATAAGTTTCCGGCCTGACCAAGAAAAACAACGTTTTTAAGAATTTTTTTTTTATTTCTAAACATAATCTCCTCCAAGGCTGATACATTTCTCATAGCGGTGTTCTAGTCTAGTAATGCCATCTCTATAGAATGATTCGTCAAGC
>NC_046661.1:105576580-105610758 GCF_010883055.1 Belonocnema kinseyi | reverse complement strand
TTGTTCAGTGTGCTCTGAAACCTAAACTAACATGGCGATCGGGCTGAAACTATAGCTAAAAGCTATCTAAGGATGGTACTATAGAACGCCACCTCAAGGTAGACCTAGTGGCGCCATCTCTTGGTCAGGCCGGAAACTTATCAATCCACCCTCGTAGAGTATTGCATTTACATGAGACTGTGAATGTAGCAATAACATCGCATTCAAAATTTTTCTGTGCCATTTAAATGGATGGAATGTAGAAGTGCTTGACAGAGAGCAAAATTACATGTAGTATGTTTTTGTCACTGATGGAGACACATTTCGAGCCTTAACGAAAAATCGCGGAAAAACCCGAAGTCGCAAGCAGTTGACTGTCGAGCAACCAGCAGCAAGCAGGCAGGCATGCGCTTATCACGCAAAAATGCAAAACTTCAAATACCCTGACATACCAGCTAATGGCAGTGTTTCTGTGAATTACTAGGAGAATGTAATTGGCTGCAATATCTAGTGATTGGACGTTTTTCGCCAAGATTGAGACTGCCATGGAACGCCAATCTTACGACTGCACTAGCGCAAAGTTCTTTCACTGGCGTAGCTGTGAATTTACACGCAGTGTGTATTTTTCAGTGGCGTTCGTCTTTTCACCCAAGTCTCGTTCATTCACGCAGACTCTTATAAATTCACTAGGTATTATATGGGTCAGTTAGTTTTCAATGCAGTGCGATTTAAATAATACAGCATTTTTTTAAGTTTATAGAAGTTATGAACCACTTCTACAAAACAAGCTAGGAGTGCCTTTCGCAAGAGGCGTTCTAAGCATAACATACTTATAAATACTTTTTTTTTTACCAGAGGATTCAAAACTCAATCTTACAAGACAAGTTACAAACCACTCTTGAAAGAGTCTTTCGGAATCAAAAATAACTCAAATTCTCCTAGGTATTGAAGAGTCCTAAACTACATTTATCAGAAGTGTTGTGAGCATCTTTTGCAGAAAGTGTTCCGACTCAAAAATTACTAGATTCTTTTCATTTCTGAAGAAGTTTTGAGTCTTTTTTCCATAGAAGTTAGGAGCGACTTTTACATAGATGATCTAGAGTAAAGATGTTTTAGATTGACTTTTTTAAAAGAATTCTAAGCCACTTTTACCAGAGGAATTTTAAAGTATAATGATTTAGATATCCTGTTTTCTAGAAGAGTTCTACTCCATATCTGTCTGAGAAAATATAAGCCAGTTTTACGAGAGGAGTTATCAGTCACTTTTACAAAAAGTGTTATAAGCACCTTTGGCAAGAGGTGCTCTGAGACAAATAATACTCGTTTCTGTATAAGTTTTAATTTTTCTTTACCAGAGGAGTTGAGAGTCAATTTTACAAGAGATGTTATGTACCACACTTTCAAAAATAAAAATGATTCAGGTTTATCTGTTTTTGAGAGAGGTGTAAGTCACATTTACGAGATGACTTATGCATCACTTTTACCAAAGAAATTTTAAAGAAAAATGATTTAGATATCCTGATTCCTGGAAGATTTCTGAGCCACTTTCGCCAGAAAAAATATGAGCCAATTTTACTGGAGGAGTTATGAGGCACTTCAACAACAGAAATTATGAGCAAGCACCTTTATTAACAAGAGTTCTGAGGCGAAAATGACTTCGACACTTCTTGTTTTGGAAAAAATTCTGAGGCGTTTTGACTAGAGGACTTATGAGCACCTTTTGAAAAAGTAGTTATGATCGATCTTTAGAAGAAGAGCTTCAAGATGAACGCAACGGCATTCTAAACTACCTATGCTATTACATAAACATTATTTACAATTGTTGACACTTCTATTCTAAGCGACTTCCTTTTCCGTTTCCTTTTTCAGACACTTCTCTTATATCTCCATTTTTCCAGTTTTTCTTGTGCATTCTTTCTCATTCGTTCCTCTAGCCCCCTCCTACTTCTTCATCCACACTTCCTTCGATCCATCCTGCCCTAGAATCTTGACCAAATTCTGTTGCCAGCTTTCTTTACCTTCCATTCCTCTTCTACATCCTTCCCATACATGCTCCCATGTTTCCTCCTCCCACTCACATAATCTGCACTTTCTGTTCTCTTTCCCAATACATCCGCTTTCTTACCTCGATTCTCAAGCTAAATCTTGTTATTCTAGTTTATTTTCTCTCTTCCCGTCCGTTTTCTAAATGCATTGGCACTCCTTCCTTATTTATGATCTTGTACTTTTTTAAATTTTTCATTGCTCACTCCAATCCCGTCTTCTATACCTGTATCAGTAAAGAATTCTCTTTATTTTTCTTCCCATCTCGTTAATTCTGTTACCCTTCCTCTCCTCTCTTCGAACTCCATCAAACACTTTCTCTCTAACTCCCCTCCTTTTCCTTCCAACAGCTTTATCTCAAATTTCCATGCCCTCTTTCCCACTCTAGTACTTCATTTATCCCTTTACGCTTCTCCTGCCACCATATATCCTGGCGTCCTACCCTCCTTTCTTTCAATCTCCATGTCTCTGTTCCATAACCTAATACTGGCTATACCAGCGTATCAAGTAACCACATCCTCCTTCTCCATTTTTTAAATCTTTTTTTCCCCTATTATCCATATTTTTTTCGTCACCCCTGTAGCTTCCATTATCCTTTCTCTAGTATGAGCTCTATGATCTTCATTTATTTCCAAGGTATATCGAAAATATTTAAACTCTTTCACTTCTTTCAAAATTATTGCCTTTCATCTCCCCGTATCTTCCTTCCTTCTTCTGCCTCATTTTCTAAACCTTATTATCTTTGTCTTGTCTACATTCAAACTCAACCTTTTTCACCTAATTATTTCTCTAATCTTGGTATTAAGCCCATCATCCGTTCTTCATCCTCTGCCAGCAAAACTATATCGTCTGCGTATGTCAGTGTATATATCTTTTGCTCCCCTGACCTAACGCCTCCCCACCCTCTTCTTATTTCTTTTTCCAAATCTGATATTAATACCATATATTCAATAAAAGTGCGTTCACAGGACATTCTTGCCTCACTTCTCTAATCAACCAAAAACTATCTCCTACTTTATCTCCTACCTTTACCCTGATTTTTGTCTGCTTAAAAATTTCCAAACTCTCTTTATTAACCCCACTCTTATCCCCTTTTTCACCATAACTGTTTCTATCTCGCCGCGGTTTAATGAGTCGAACGCCTCCTTTAGGTCGACGAAAATTGCTATCATTGCCCATTTTACCTTTTAATCCTTTTATTCAGTAGATAATTCAGAACATATATATTGTCCATAATCCTCGTCCCTTTTCTCATCCCTGTCTGATTTGGAGGTCCTATCTTTTTAAATAAATATAAATAAATCATGTTTGTTAAGGCCTATACAGCTTTTTTGGTGTTAAAAAATTTTTGATAATAAAATATTTGCCGACATGTTTCAACCTGTATTTTAGGTCCTTTTCGAAGCTTGTTTCAGCAGGAAAATACATATGTTAAAGAATAAAATGGAAATTACTCAATTTTTATGTGCTTCTTAACCGTTGATGTTTACTTACTATGGAGATAAAAGAAAAATCACTGAAGACTACGTTGAAATTTGAATTAATTTGTTTGTTATCATTGTTATTGTTCCTGTATAATTTTTTATTAGAAAAAAAATGTTAAGTGACCAGAATATGCATGGTAAAATTTAAAATTGGTTTAAAATTTAAAAACGTATAATTGACGATATAACCTAAAAAATATCATCTGAAACAGAAACTATTTATGAAAGAGTTAGGTTATTAATTTTGAAATTTTGTATTTAGTATTTGGATAAAATTTGTCTGCTGTAAATTATCATCAATAGATCTTTCATGTTCTCTATTTCTTAAATAGAATTGTCTGCTAGTGTGCCCAATGTATTTTTTTGTGCAATTTTCACAGGTATGTCTGTATACACAGTTGCATTTTTGTCCCTTTTCTATTTTAGTTTTTGTGCTTTGAAATAATATTTTATTGAATTTCTGCTCAACCGAAAAAACTAACTGGACGTTACATTTTTTAAATGTTCTAAAAAGGCATTTGTCGTAACCTTCAATATATGACAAAACTATTTAAAAGAATGTGGTGCAGAAGAGACGCTAGTAGACACATGGGAAAGAAATCGGTTAAGATGGTTCGGACATGTTGAGAGAATGTCAAATAAACGACTAACGAAACAAGTGTATCAAGGTAAAGTAAATGGCAGCGTGCCCAGAGGCAGACCGCGGTGAGAATGGTTAGAATGTGAGAATGAGACCCTAGTTAGAAGAGACATAAGAAGTCACAGAAACACTAGAGCCTGCATGAAAGAAAGCATGGACATAAAAGAAGCTAGAGAAGTATGCCAGGGCAGGAAAGTATAGCGGCAAATAGTTAATAAAAAGAGTGTCAGTAGAGTGAATGACGCCTGAAACAAAAGACCTTGGCTACTAATGGACCCAAGTGGGGAACCTTACATAACGACTTCGTGAGGTTCTTCGCTTTGGGTGATTGCTAGAGAGATTGATCAGCAACCTGGGTCCAACCAGTGTTGCGGAACAAACGTGTTATTTACTTAAGTAGCACGAGAAATCTGTATCAATCTGAAAAATCTCTATCGCTTCCACACACTACTCCTGTCCCCTACCGAGTGAGTCACGCCTACCCCGAAAGGGAAATGACTTAATGGTGTAATAATAATAATAATATTAATTTTGTTTTGTGAGTGAAGTTTCAATTATCATTAATCTGTATATTTTGATTATTTTTTTTTTTATTTTCTCGTAACGTTCAGCGATTTTAGTTTTTGGCCATTCTAATGGGTAGCTGTTTTTGAAAAGAGTATTTGTTAATCAAGGTTTTCCTTATGGTATCTTGTATCTGCTAATGTGATAGCTCGGTCTACTAATCGATATATTACGCCGATCTTATGAAAAATAGGATGAAGAGAAATTCAATAAAATATTATTTCAACCACAAAAAATAATATATAAAAAGGGAAAGATGCAACTGTGTATACAGACCAAGGTGTAAAAATTGCAACAATAAAAAACTACATTGGGCAAACTAGTAGACCATTATATGTAAAAATAGACAACATGAAAGATCTATTGATAATGATTTACAAAATACAGCTTTAGCTAAACATGCTTATGATCACACACATAATTTTGATTTTGATATCAATGAAGTTATTATTCTTGAATGTGAACCAAATTTGGACAAACACCTTCTTCTATAAATGAAACATATTCAACGCGACACTCACACAATTAGTTTTAGAACAGGCATTTAAGGTTTCAGAAATATTTATTATAAACTTATTTCCAATATTCGCATTCCAAAATAGAGGTAAACCTTTAACTTGATTTGAATTTTACGCGGTCTTTCTTTAGTTATGTATATATAACCATGCATAATCTTACCTTTAAATTAGCTAGTAGTATCGCTGTAACTGTCTTAATGAACTTGACGGAAAATTCGTCAACAGTAAGAAACAAAATTTAATAAAGAAACAACATAATCTCAAGGATGTTTTCCTGTAAGTTCATGATAACTTTTATCCAAATACTGAATACAAAATTTTTAAATTAATAACCTTACTCTTTCATAAATAATTTCTCTTTCAAATGAGATTTCTTAGGTTATATCGTAAATGATACGTTTTTAATTTTCAAACCAATTTTAAATTTTACAATGCATATTCTGGTCATTTAACATATTTTTTTCTGATGAAAAAATTATACCCAAACAATAACAATGATAACAAAGAAATTAATGAAATTTCAACGTTCTATTCAGCGACTTTTCTTTTACCTCCATAGCAAGTAAACATCAACGACTAATAAGCACATAAAAATGAAGTAATTTTCATTTTATTCTTTCACATATGTATTTTGCTTCTAGAATGAGCCTTGAAAAGGACCTGAAATACGGGTTGAAACATGTCGGCAAATTTTACGAAATCCTGCGGTTGTCCTTTATTATATATATAATAAAGGAAAGTAAAATTAAAAGTTTGGCATTCAATATTTGGAAAAAAATGTTTTCATGTATAAACTTAGTGTTTATATGCCGTGCAGCCCCTCTCCCCTCTCTCTCTCTCTCTCCCTCCCTCCCCCCTCTCTATCCTAGCATCAACCTTTTTAGTACTTCTTAAGTCCTTCTTCCACTCTTTTCCCTCTAATCGTAGGCCCTTTATCATTATGTTTCTTTTTCTTTCCTCTCTCTCTCCCTTTCTTTTCTATTCTTTCTTTTATTTTTATCAGCATTTCTTTCTCCTCATTACCACTTTCCCCGCCACAAAACTCTCTGTTTGAGCTTTCTATTTTTTTCATTCTAACTTCCAGTTCTTCTACCCTTTTATTAGGCTTTTCCTGCTTTTCTAATATTTACTCGAGCGTCTGCATGCTCTTTTCTAGTTGTACCCTAACTTGTTCCCATTTCCTAATTTCTCTCTTAAGCTCGGCCATTTTTGCGTAATTTCTTTCTTTATTTCCTCTTCCCGTTTTTCCTGCTTTTCTTCATATATCCCCATTACTTCTAATATCATTTTTCGAACGTCACTCAAATGTAGATTTTCTTCCCACTCCAATTTGTTCTTTTCCCGCTGGCGTTCTGTACATTTTAGGATTTTTAAGGTAGGTCCTGTTGTTACTTTGTCCTCACTACTTCCTCTTTTCGTCCTACGCCTTTTCTATTAACGACTATTAACGACTTTTCTATTAACGACCATTAAAAAGAGGTTACGCAAAAAATTATAATGTAAAAAAAGATCTTTAATTTTTACAGTTTACATTGACAATAAACGATTTGACCACGGAACGCCTGAGGGTCGAAATTTAAATCGTGGTCGCGTGAACATAATTCGAAAAGTTACAGAATTTCATTCGACATTTGCCATTGATTTTTTGTAATTGAACCGCTGGCGATCGAAAGGGGACACGTCCGAAAAGCCGTTGTGTTATTTGGCCCCTGACTCATATTTTTTTTAGGTCAAATTTTAATTTTTTAATAACATATCCCGATAGGAAATTTTATTGTGCATATTTTTCATCCTATAAGTAAATGTGATGACTATAAGTTTTTAAAATTGTTAAGATAATGTTACTTTTTTCTGGAATCGCAAAATACGAATTTTTTGTATTCAACTCGCCATAAGTTTTACAATAATAGGAATTTTGTAATAAAAATTGCAGAAAGTATGCAACATCATACAAATAAACTAACGGTATTTATATAATTTTAATGAATTGTCACTGAAAAGTTATAACGATTTTTACTCTTTCCATGACCTAAATTAGATATTGAAAGTTTCAAACGCTTCGGAAGTTAAAAGAATTTTCAGAAAATTAAAATTAACGGTCAACTAAACTTTTTTCGGCATTCAAGGAATTTTTTTTTGAAAATATCAGGCAATTGTGTTTTATAGTTATTAAGCCAGAATTGATTTAAGATCTCCGCACTGTCCCGTACGCGTGCTAGCTCGTCCTGTCATACCAGTAAAATTCGTACAGGAAAGCGCTGCGATCTTAAGTTAATTATAACTCTAAAACTTTAAAACATATTTGCCTGATATTCTTCAAAAAAGTTCCATGAATCCTAACAAAAGTTTTGGTCAACGTTAATTTCAGTTTTCTGAAAATAAAAAATCATTATAAATTTGTATTAAAAATTCATTGAAATTCTATGAATACCGTTAGTTTCGTTATATAGTAGTGCATATGTTCTGAAATTTTTATTACAAGATTCCTATTACTGTAAAATTTATGGTGATTTGAGCACAAAAAATTCGTATTTTGCCATTTCAGAAAAAAGTAACATTTTCTTGATTATTTTGAAAACTAATAATGTCATCACATTCATTTGTGACTGAAAATATGCGCGATGAAATTTCCTGCTGGGATGTGTTATTAAAGAATTTTAATATAACATTAAAAAAATATGTTTTAGCGGCTTTCTAGAACGACAGCGTTTCTGGCATATCCCCTTTTGATGGCACGCAGTTCAAATGAAGTCCAACTTTAAAAATAGTAATTTTTGAAAATTGCGGCTACCTTCGCAGATTTACTAGTATCTGCCACATGAAGCGTCTCTCCTCAAGCGGCGCTGGCCTGATGGTAGCGTATCTGCTTGCTACCCCGCTGCTGTGGGGTTCGAATCTTTAGACTTTAATCTCTGATGGCTGTAATGGACAAACGTAAAAAAAAATTTATCAGAGAAGGTAGCCGCAATTTTCAAAAATTATTATTTCACTTACAAAAAAACCGTGACACTTGTCGAATGAAATTTGATAATCTTTTAAATTATGATCCGCGATCTCCATTCAAATTTGGACCCTAACACCTCCTCGTGTGAGACAAAATTTACACCATCTGTCCTGGTTTTTAGGAGACTCCAGAGTTAATTTCAGAAGATTACTGACGAGCCACTTTTACAAGCAAAATTATGAGTCGCTTTCGCAAGAATCGTTCTGAGGCAAAGGTGACTCAGCCTCCTCTGCCTTCTAGAAAAAATCTGAGCTACTTTTTTTTATCAGGGTAGTTACGAGCCAAAACTGACTACCCTGAGTTTTATAAGTAAACATCGTTCCAGTATATATTTCAAAGCATAATTTTTTATCCTTGTGTTTAATTCATAGTTGTGCTCTAAATCAACATGTTGCCAGTTCACTAATTTATCACTTTTATAAAAAGAAAATAAAAGCGTCTTATTAAGCCTAACGAGATTTGCACTGTTGATAGTGAAATTGCGATCTTGATTGCGGTAATTATGGTTGCAAATATTGATTGCAAGTGTCGAAAGTTTGATCACACTTTATAATATAGTTTAACCTATTCGCATTATTACTTTGAAAAATTGAATTTAAGTCGAGAAAGTAACCAGATTTTATTTCAGTTTGCATATTTGAGGAATTAATTCTTGGTCAGGTTACCTACTGACTTAAAAAATCAGTAAATAGCCGGGCATTAAAATAAAAACGAGAACATTGTGGAGTTATCCGGGCATACAAAAATTTGTATCTATTAACGAAGTTTACAAATTATCGACACAATAAATTTTTCAAGTGAAAATTTTCAAGCAAGTAATTTGATTATATGATGAAATTTATTTCAAAATTTTTCTAAATATTATTGACCAAAAATAAATTTAATTTTTAATAATTCTTTAAAAATAGCAAATATCTATTCGAAGAAGAACATACATTGTGGTTATTATTATTGTTAGAGTTTAGACCACCAAAGCTTCGAACGCTTGAGTATTCCTGTAAAATGGCGAGGACCGCAGCCACGCTATTGGACGATATGTCTGACTCCCTGATGCAGTTACTGTTCGTGAGCGCCTGGCACTTCCCCGCAATCGTGGGACAGTGATGAAGGATAATAGCTGTCTCATCATCCTTTCCCCGCAGGCAAGAGACAGGGCTTTATGTGAGCTCTATCTTATGTCTGCGATAGCCGAGGTTTCCATGTCCTATAAACATTTATTTTTGAACCTTGATTTCGTTTCTACCGAGCTTGGATATTTTTGCAGCTAAATTAGGGTTTAAATAAATACATGAGTTTTTTTCCAATCTGGCGCCAGTCGCCATCCTCCTACCCTTGTTATTTTCCTTGGTCAGACAACTATCGATTTCTTCAGTGACGAAACTACTGGACATTCCTATAACTGTTTCGAGACTAGTGATGCTTTCTCCTGCTGCTATAGTTTTTCTAGCATGTCCGAGATCTTATTGCTTCCCATCGCTAGGCAGGTGTTCTTCGCCATCAGCCTATTCCTCTCTCGTGTATAGGCTAACATTGTACTTTCTCTCGAAGTGCTGGCGAATGAGCGTTTTGTCCCTGAGCATGCTCTGGGTCAGCCTATTTGCGATATCAGTTAGGATCACCAATTTCCTCGAGATCCTGCCACGTTTACCATATGTAATCGTCAGGGTGCATACATAGTGCATACCAATGGGTTAGATATTGTGGTAAAGAAGCTTGAACCCTCTTGGTGCCCCTAATTCAGTGTAATCGTGCTTCCCCACTATTACCTTTTGATAAAGGTAATTTCTGTGGTTAGTTGGTTTTGCTGTCATATGGGAAGTAGACCGATTTCTTGAAAAGCCTTCCAACCTATCTAATATCCGTAATGATCACCATCAAATTTCTCGGAAATAGTTCTTGCAGCGGGCCAAAGTTGACTTTCTTCACCTATAACAAATACTAGCAAAGTATAACAAATACTAGCGCCCCCTGATTCTCTCATGGCATCTCGAACTAACCAAAGTTCCTAGATTACTGGAATGGAATTGAAGCTTCTAATATGTCCCCTAAGCGTTTACATTTTTTCTTGCACCTTCTTCCTTATTCCTTTACACACCCTCCACACACTTACTTGGTGGTTTTAGGGGGACCTACAGCTTAAAGTGGGTTCCGAACCACCAAGAGAAACAGCTTTAAGTACTTAGAGAAACCCTTTTTCTCCAGAGGCACCGGTCCCACGCCTCTCCCGAGATGAACAACTACCTTGCTAAGCTAGTGCTCACCGCATGGGCCGCCGAGGTTCTTTCAGAGTGCCAGGCGGAATTCGAATCCACAAGCCGATAAAGTGGGTCCAAAGCCTACACTTTAGTCTCCACGACCATCGTCCCACTTTGGATCGACATTGTAGACCTCAGCATTCTTTGTAGTAACGCAAGCACACCCACTTCAAGATCTGCACCTTCCCATGGCCAGACCGTAGACACTGTATTTCGCAGCAAACCTTTAGCCGCTAGGTCGACCAAAATATATTTAAAGACCTCTCTCCTGCAAAAAAATGTCTTGAATTCTTGTGATAGTGTGTAGGCAATCACCACCGTTAGGTAGCCAGTCCGGTGTAGTCCAGTCATCTGGTACTTTCACATGGTAAGTTTGGTGGCAGTCATTATTATCTCTTTAGTACTTCATTTAAGGGTGCATAATAGGACGTATAGAAAAAAGTTGTTTGCGCGAAGTTTTATAGCAATAAAAACTTACTTTTGGGAGTCAAAAACACTCCTATAAAGTTTCATACAAAAGAATTCCTTATGTTGACCATATAATGTGTAATATACGTTAATCCGAATGTTTCTGCAATATGTTGCAACAAAAATATATAAAGTATGTTAAATTAAAATAATTTGTATTGACTTGGAATTACAAGAAAATATTTCAAAGTAATATATTGCTTTTTATTTGACAATAAAATTGATTTTCAGTATACAAATTATCAGCAAAAATGGGTTGAGGCGATTGATTTCGTACTGACATAGTAAAAAATGATTGAAATATCTTTTACCCTACCTAAGTAACCTTGAAATTTCAAAAGATCGAAAAAAATCGACTCTTTCTCTATTTTCTTAGAATTATGGCAATTATTTCATATTTCTCTTTATTTCATAACAAAATTAATTTTCGGTATGTAAATGAAGTAAAAATGTTTTCGAGTGTACTTAGATTTACACTTGTACAGTAAGAAGGTTATCTAAATAATTTTATCTGGCCGAAATAACGTATAGAATTTAAAAAAACAGAATTAAATTCGCTACTTTCTTAAAGTTATATGACTTAATAACCATATGCCCATCATACAAGTATTATATATGTCTTAAAATATATTTTGAATAAAATCAAATAACGGAATAGTCAGAAAAAATATATAGTGGTTTGGTATAATGTCATTAAATTATCAAAGTATTACTATTATGCTGATTTCTGGCATTATTTTCAATTTGGACATCCTGTTTAATTTTTGAACCGAAGTCATTTGTAGTTTCAACAATGAGCAAAATCTAAAAAATTTTAATATTAGATGATATTTTGATGCATTCAAGGTCCGCTCCCTAACCCTCAGAATCAAAACAAACATGGTTTACTGCAATTTTTGAGTGCATTAAGGTTTCGTTTACATTTTACCAGTGCACCATGGCTCACCAGGCTTTTGTTGACATTTTGTTTCTCCTAACCGCTTTTTCAGAAAAAGAATTTAGTTCAGTTTTACCTGTCTAATCACGAGTATGTTACAAGAGAGCTAAAAACCTCGAATTTTAAACACCATTTCTTTTGCGCATTCAATTCAGTAAACATCGTGTGTGATTTGTTAGTGGTTTGAGTTTGAAAAATGGATTTCTTAAGAGAATGCCCAATCATTGGAAAATACAGAGAGTTAAGTAACCGGAGATTACCCACACTTTGATGTAATAAGATACTATTTTTTCGAATTCGAAAAAATTCGAACTGAAAAAGAACCTGAAGGATACGCAAGTTTTTCTCATATTACGCGTTTAGTTGTGAGAAGGCTGCAGGGTATATGAAATAAACCTTCCATCCCAATTCTTACAGAAGCAAGAATCGCAAAAATCGTTAAAATAGATCAAGATGGGTTAAAGAAATTAAAAAAGTCGCATGAAAGAGATAAATATAAATCTTGGTACAAAAGCAAATTAAATCTATTTCGTGCAAATAAATCAAAATTTTCTGATGTTGCGGCTTCTAAGCGTGATAATGCTTCATGCATTTGTGAGATAGATCTTTTTGAAGTGTTTCTCTTAGATCAGTGATCTACCAGGCAAATAAAAAATCATTTCCGTCTCTTCCGAAAATTGATTCGGAAAAATCAGATCATCATGAAGGACAATCAAAGCTTTTGATGAGTCATGTAGTTCAAGATCAAAATGAATAAGTTATCCAAAGAAAGCGTCAGAAGGTGCAAATTGAAGGTGAACGTTCTTACTGTTGCTCGATTATGGATGACAATGTAAAAGACGATTACCAGCCTGCCGAAGAAGACGTTAAGGATGCATGGATCTCTTATTGGAATAAATTTATAGATCAGACAAGATTAAACTGTCCAACATTTTCAAAATTCTGTGACAGATACGGCATCGGATATAGGTCTGCTGCTTTACTGGCTTCAGCAATTTCACACATTGTGAGTAAGTAAATTCCGGAAGTAAAAGGTTTAGTGTAATACAAGGGTAAGCTCTATCGGGAAAGAACAAAAACTCATCATCAACTTCGGAAAGAGCAGCACTTTTTGGCTTTAGAAATAACCGCTTTTTACTTTCATGGAAGAAAAGATGAAACAAAAGTAATAGATGAAACAAGTAAAGGAAAAACACAACAAAACGAGAAGAACATACTTTTTTCATTCAGAAACCAGGAAGTACTTATTTAGGACACATATCCTTATCTGCTTTAGATGCAAAAATGATTCCACATGATATCCTTCAGTTTTTCTTTTACAAAGAAATTAACACCCCCGATCCAGTTTGTGTAGGTTATGATAGCTGTCCTACGAACACTGGTAAACAAGCAGGTATAATTCTATTGCTAGAATTAGAATTGGGTAAACCGCTACAATAGAGTGTCTGTGAGCTTCATAGTAATGAGCTGCTATTCTAAGCTTTGTTTATAAAACTTGACGGAGGAACTTCTGGTCCTAACGATTTTTCTGGTACAATCCGAAAAAGCTTTTTGTGAAGAAATTCCGGTTGTAACCTTCGATGCTGTCGATAGTTCTAATTCTCCTGCAGTTGACAACCGTGATCTTAGTTCTGGTCAAAAGTACCTGCTTGATATATAAAGTGCTATGAAAGAAAGAGAGTGTTCGAAAGATCTTGTTCGAAAAAATTCATGGAAATTATCGCACACCAGATGGTTGAATAGGATAAGTTGAACTCTTCGAACTTAATTGGGACAGAGAGTCAATACTCGTATGATGGGCATATGATTGATAAGTCGTATAACTACAAGAAAATAGCGAAAAAATTTAATTCTGGGTTTTTTGTTATCCTCTACGTTATTCTGGCAGGATAAAAATTATTTAATTTACCTCCTCACTTTAAATGTGTAAATCTAAGCACACACGAAAACACTTTTACCTTATTTAGACACCGAAAATAATTGTGTTGTGAAATAAAGAGCAATAGATCACTTTTAGATACTTTCTTGTAATCCGAAATCAATAAGAATTATATTAATATCAACATTCCACAAATATTATTAATGTAAGATATTGTAAATACATTCTTCTTAAGGTATATCAGACATTTTATGGTCAGATAGTCGACAAAATTGTCGTAACTCTAAGAAAATAGCTAAAAAGTAGATGTTTTCAATATTTTGAAATTTCAAGTTCACTTAGGTAGGGTCCAAGATATTTGTATTATTTCTTGCTACGTGAGTTCAATCCCACTTGCTTCGAATTATTTTTTTCTAATAATTCATATAGCGAAAATTAATTTTATTTTAAAATAAAGAGCGATATATTGCTTTTAAACATTTTCTTGTCATTCAAAGTCAGTAGAAATTATTTTCATGTCAACATTCCTGATATATTATTGTTGCAACATGTTGCAAATACATTTCGATTAACGTATAACACACTTCAAAAATGAATCTATAATAATAGTGAAAAAGTCGACTTTTTTCGATTTTTTTCAACTTCAAAGTCAATTAGGGAGGGTAAAAAATATTTTAATGGAATTGTCGCTATACCTACGATGCGAAGACAAAAAATATTTTTTTATGAAACTTTAGGGACGTGTTTTTGAATCTCAAAAGAATTTCTTTATTGCTATTAGAACTTCGGTTCTCATTTTGAGACTGAATTTACAGAAGCCCAGAAGTCAGTTTTTGGTAAATGGCTCGTTTCGGGGTTGTCGGAGAAGAAAGTTCCTCTGAAATAAATACAAAAGGACTTAATTCTGCGCAATTAAAAAAAAGGTTCCTACTCCCAATAGGTCACTAATAGGCCACAGATATGCCTATTTTTGAGTCTTTTTCACTGAAAAAATCGACTTTCGGATTTTTTTAATTACTGGTATATACGTCTACTTTAATTCATCTGTTGATCATATTTAGATCTAGCCATAAGGATCCGAGCTACAGAGAAACAAAAAAAAAGTGAGTCAGGAGAGACCATTTATAATAATCCTATCATATATATCCATCCACATTACAGATGCAGGCCGAGGTCCATTTGACCCGATTTTCGATGGACCTAAGCGTACTACTCACCAACTACAAGGTGTTTCAGCTCCTAGAGGAGGATACGCTTCCGTTATGGTCAAAAAATAAATAAAGACATTGACAAGTTTTTCTTTGTAGAAAAACTGAGTTATTTCATAAATGTTTTTACATTTTGAGAAGATTTAAAAACATGTCAAAAATATTTTGAGTTTTAACATTTTTGAAAAAGTATATAGACCAGGCGATACGCAGTTTTGTTGAAAATAATTCTGACTAAAGAAGTTATGGTTTTCAAATGTCCTTCGGGTCAATATAAGGCATTGTTTCCGTTTTCTCCCTTCCTCAACCACTATGTATATTTTGGCAGTAGCGTATACTTTCAAAAAAAGGTAATTTATTCATAAATTGTTTTTTTATGGTTTGTTGCAAACCTTACGTTTACAAAAATTTAATTACATAGAAGTCCCCACAAAACACGCTCTATTCATTTTTTTCATATGGCCCATATTTCTCGAATAAAAGCCGGGCAATGTCCAACAATTTGCAAATAATATTAAATACTTGCACTTATACTAGCTCTGAAATGAAATTGGATAAATTTATGCAATAATTGTTGTTAAGGTCAATGCTAATAAATAAATAATACGCTAACAACTTATTTTTAAAGTTTATTAATAATTTTATCAATCGAATACATTTTTTCATTACATACGGTTTTCACAATTGCGAGCCTATGTATGTAAGTATTTAATACAACTTGCTTGAAAAATTTAGAGAATGGCTCAGTCTATAAAACGTAATTCAAAACAAAAATTACAAATGCAAAAATCGCGTGATCACCCGGATTGAAGTCTGGCACGGAGGGTTTCATTTCGGCGTGTCAAGACGGTATCATTTCCACCTTAAAATACCATCATCACATTTTGAGCCAAAAAATTCCCGATGATAGCTGCAGGGCATGCCATGCACACCTCAAGCATTTATTACACATAGTATCTAGTTGTCCAACTCATGCGGGAACAACCTACATCTAGAGGCACAATGCGGCACTAAGAGTGCTTTATTACTATCTCTGCTACTCTTACGGCATTAAACTTAATATCGCTCCTCTAAATGCTTCTAGGGAAATCGAGTCAATTGTCGAGAATGAGAAGAGCCGCATATACTAGAAATTTATATTCTCAACAATTGTTTCTGTTGCACACTCGAGATCTGACATGGTTCTTCTTGACTTCGAGAACCGAACCATGTTCGTAATCGTCTTTTCAGCACCAGCTGACAAAAACATCATAGCCAAGGAGAGCAAAAAGAAAGAGCCAAGCTTTCACTGGTTAGTAGCCTGAAAATCATCCCTGCTTGTGAAAGATATGCAAAACACTTGCGGGAAAAATGCAGAAGGCGGTCGTCGTTGGATCGCTCCGTGTCCTCAGGGTGAACGAGAGTTTTGCCGGATCGTCTTATTGATTCTGTTACAGACTGTAACCACCTATCTCACGGTCGTGAGACGTGGCTGTGGCTGAAATTTTACCGCGATTTCGCTGGGATCGGGTGCAGTTTTTCAGATTAGCACCTGCTCCTGGCGAAGTCCTGCGGTTGTCCTAATGACAAACTTTTAATTATATATATATATAGAGTAAGGCAAGTGGGACGATGGTCGCGGGGGCTAAAGTATAGGCTTTGGAACAACGCCTTCGGCCTGCAGGTTCGATTCCCGCCTCGCACTCTGGAAGAGTCTCGGCGGCCCATGCGGTGAACACTAGCCTAGCAAGGGAATTGTTCATCTCCGGAGAGTCGTTGGACCGGTACCTTTAGAGAAAAAGGTTTTCTCTAAGTACTTAAAACTGTTGCTCTTGGCGATTGGGAACCCACCTTAAACTTTAGGTCTCCCTTCCATTACCAAGTAAGTGTGTGGGGAGTGTGTAAAACAATAGAGAAGAAAGTCCCAGAAAAATGTACACCCTTAGGGGACACATTAGAAGCTTCCATTCCATTATAAAGTAAGGTCCAATTCATATAAGTTAGTGTTGCAAAATCGAATAAAAAACCTCGATGTAACATCGAATGAAACCATCGATGTATCCAGTCATTTTTAAATAACATCGATGCTTCGAAAAAAATAACGATGACTTAAAAATACCATTATTTTAATGTGAAATATGAAATATGTTATGTAAATAGATATTCTTATTGTTAAATATATGATATACAGATAGTAGGTAAGCGTTTATTTTTCTGCCTGCTGACCTTAAAAAATGAACTTTCTCATACTTCAATTTTTTACAGAGTCGTCTTACAACTAATTTTAAAACCTAATATCCATCCAAATCTTATCTCTAAGACTGCTTGCTCTCATAGCCTAGCCTTCGTCATTTTGGCTCGCAAGCATGACCCTATTTTCTTGCTTTGCCTCACATTACCAACTTCTGCCACCGCGGCCAATACTAAATAATCTACAACTTACAATATTTACATTTTCCTTATATCTACTTTCTCTCCTATTTACCATCTTTCCTCTTCCACTCCTCGTCTTCATTCCTTCTCTTTCTTTCTGACCTACCTAACACACCCTTCACGCATGCTACTACCTTTTTGCCCCCTTTCATGCATCACTACCTCCATGCTTATCCCAATCCTTTTTACCTCCTCGCGCTCCTCCAACCAATGCCCCACTCCTGCATCGCCCCTTCCACACAATTCATATATCCTCTTCCCCCTAGAATGCCAAAACGTAATAAAATCCTCTATGCATTCACACCTCATCCTCGCTATTAGCTCCTGATTTGCTTTCTCTTCTTTCTCGCACAAATATTCCATTTTCTTTCTTGGAATCTTCTTCACATAGTTTCTGTCAAATATTGACTTCAAACAAACTTTGCTCTTGTCAAACATACTCTCCTTCTCTTCTGCCTTCTTTCTCTTCCTTCCTCTTGCATTCTTCTCATTTCGTCCATCTACAGTCCATTTGTTCTAAAACACTTTTAACCTCTATCTTTCCATCTCTGGTCCTGTTCTCCTTCTCCCGCCAACACTCTCTTAGCAGGCCTTAGGGGGCCTACTGCCCCCCTTTTCCAAAAATTTCTCCTTATATACACACGCTCGACTCCCCTTTACAATCCCTAAGCCTGTTTTTCCTGTTTCCCTTCTAATAATAAGGTAAACCTAGTGTCCACATCACATGTCTCCCCTGTATCCTATTCACCTCCTCATTTTCCTTCCAATAATTTTATCCTCTTTCCAAAATTATCTGCGAGCAGCTTCTTTTTCAGCCCCCACACCTGCCTTATCACCACATTTGCCCCTCTCAATCTCTCTCTTATATGACTATCCACTCCCAGATTCCTCCGAAACAGGAAGCCCAGGTACACAAACTCTTTCAACTCCTGTACCGCCTTCCCTTCCACTTCCACTCACCCCCTTAATCCTTGTAGCAATGTGTTATCTGCATACGCGAGTGACCATATTCTACCTCCTCCTACCATAACAGCTCCTATCACTCCGGCCACTAGCTTACATTCCATCACCGCGAATAAAATGGCAAAAAAGCGTTGAATTAAGCGGAAACCCTTGCCTAAACCACCTATCTATTCAGAAACCCTCTGAAATTTATTCCCCTTTAAGATAAAAAAACGCGTACGCTTTCTAACCTTTCTTAGCTAATTCTCTATCCACCACAAGCTGCAAGACGTAAATATTATCGATAGTGCTCCACCCCTTTTTAAAGCATGCCTGCTTCTCCGACAATATTACGCCATATTCATAAGCGTAATCCCTCTACGATCAACCTCTACCTCTATCCTTTTGGGAATCCCTCCCCCTTCATACTTTTTTCACTTTCTCCTTCAGCCTCTCCCTTACCTCTTTTGTACTAAGCAGCTACGGTTCTTCTGCTTCCTTATCTCCTCGTCATTCAGCACCTCCCTATTTATCTCCCTCTTTCTTTTAATCTTCTCATCGCACATCCATGGATTTGAGCCTAGAAATTTTTCTTTAAAAATTCTGTTAATTTGCCACTCCTTATCTTCTCACTTATGCCCACCATACGTTTCCTAAATCTATTAATTATCTTCCACACGTCCCCGTCTGTATTACACTTCTCATCTTATCTTCCAGATCTTTCTCCTTTTCCTGCCCTTTTTGCTTACACATCAACCTTGTCGTCATTCTTGTACTCCATGTTCACCTTTCTTTTCATCATTTTACATTACCTATCCCACCGCGGCTTTATCATTGCTTGCTTTTTCTTTCTAAATGCCTTATTTTGCACACACCCTTTCATTTTCTCTTTCAGATTATCCCATTTATCTTTCACTGACTCGCCTTTAAAGCTTACTATCCCAACTGCTCCTAATACTACTCTATCGCCACCGTTATGCATGCCACCCTCTCCCCTAAAGACCCTTCTTCTCCACCTTGCCTTCCGGCACGCTTCTTTTATCGACAATCCTAATGGTTGATGGTCTGATTATACCCTCCCTTTCACTGCAAATTTTTCTGTCTCCTTGCGTATTTATGACCACATAGTATGTCACCAATACCCCCTACTTACTCACATACGTCTATTCTACCTCTTCGTCCCCTGTTACCACACCATTTGCAACCGCCCAGCCTCTGTCTCTCTTCCTGTAGATAACCCTTCCCTTTCCATGCTCGCATTTAAGTCCCCTTCTAGTACCAACACACCCTCTTCCCTTTCGCTTAGCAAGTCTTTAAATCGTTCCCTCATCCTTTCCATTCCGTCCCTATTGTAAACTGACACAAACTTGCACTTAATCCCTCCTATCATCACTGACTCATTTTCTCCTCTACACCTCTTCCGTCAGCATCTTTGTCCTCCAGTAAATACCTAACCCCTGCTATAATTCTCTTGATAACCATCCTTTTCTTCTTTACTTTGGCCGTCACCTGGCGCCTTTACCGATAGCCCTCTGGCAGCCTTGACTATATTCCCTCCCATTCTTTTCTCTCTGTCCACGTCTCTACCAGTTTCACAATGTCAAATTCCTGGATATACCTCTAGAAATCCTCATCTTCTTCCTTTACCCCTGCTACGTTCTTGGACAGCACATTCACAGTTTCACCTTCATGCTTCATCCCGACCTCCTTACTTCCTAAAACAGTTGCACGACCGCCACTTCATTCTCCTTCTTTCCTTTCAGCCTAACTTTACATACCTGGCCTTAACCCTTCCTATGCTTTGTAGAAGCCTTTTCTTTTTTCTCTATTCTCACCTGCATTGCCCTTACCCTTTCTCAAGCTGCTACCTTCTCCTTTTCACTTCTATGCTCTCCCACTTTCTCTTCAATTATGTGCTTTACCCTCTCCCAGATCCCTTTCTGCTCAACCTCCGTCCTGCCACCTACTTCTATGCCTGAGCTTTGAAAAAAAAATTTTAATTTCTGTTTTCTTTTCCTATTTGAAAAATTAATTAATCTGAATATATTGGTTCAGAATCAACCACTAAATTCAGATCCTGGGCACTATGATCTATTTTCCTAAATCATCCTATTTTTCTGCCATTAATTTTATATTTTTTTGCCTTCTCAAATTGATATTCACTGCAATTTCACGTATATTGTATTGAACAATTTTATTTTTGAATAAAATCGTGGTTATTATCCAAATATAAGGTTCCCAGAAAGATGAACATAATAAATTAAGAAGTCAGCCTTGTTTTGTTCCACCATGTTGTAAGACGACGTAATGGTTGGCTAATTTGAAAATTTATTAACCATCCGAAAGAAAGCATCGATGTTTGAATCGATGGATATCAAGAAAAATATAGATCATCGCAAGAAAAATATCGATAGTTCCGATGTATCCGGATCGATGTTTCAACACTAATACGAGTCATACCATAGAGTGCGAAAAAGATGCTCTTATTTTATTATAACGTCTTGCTCGCACTTATGTTTCCTTTTGACCAGAATGAATTTTCCCTTACAGTATATATAAGTAATAAATGTTTGTAAATTTGTGAGGTTTACCATAAAAACTTTAATCTGACTGATTAATTTAGAAGTTTTCTTTTTTTAATCCTACGATCCTTTAGGTTGACAGAAAAGATAATGGCATTGAGAAAAGCTCTCAGAGTTGTGTGAATGTAATTCTCGACGGCGTTTAGAAATTATCTGGACTCGGGTGCGCTCTGGTGCTGCTGGTCTACATTCTTGTTGATATATTAATAATCCGTTAATATCTTGTGTCCAGTATCACGGAAAGAAATAATCGGCTAATTGCTCCTTTTTTGTGAGATAATTATTTCATCCTTATAAGTACTCGCTAGCTTAATTACAATAAGAGAGGAACGGGACCCTTATATGTTGCTAATATCTCATTCAAAGAAAAGTGTTATTTCTGTCGGTTTGCCAAAACAAGAAATCAATCTATTCTGTAAATTTTATCATTGACTGATCTGAAATACTTGCATCCATAGGCTCGCAATTGTGAAACTCGTATATACTGAAAAAATTTACTCCATTTATAAAATTATTTATAAACAATAAAAATAAATTATTAATGTATAATTTATTTATTAACATTAATTTTACCGATAATAAGTGCCTAAATTTATACAATGTCATTTCAGAACTAGTATAAGTGCAAGTTTTCAATATTTTTCAGAAATTTTTTGACTTTGCCCGGCTATTATTCGAGAAATATGGGCTTATATAGGAGTTATATATAAAAAACCGTCTTTCGAAAGTTTACGCTACTGTCAAAAGATATGCAGAGGTTTGAGAAGGGTGATAACAAAAAAGGTTCCTCATTGTGGCCCAAAGAACATTTTAAGACCGTGATTCCTGTTGTCGGCATTAATGTCAAAAATGACCTTTTTTGCTATAATGTAGAAGGTCTTAAAGTTTTAAAGGGATTGGATTCTAAAATAACGTGGAACTTGAATAGGCTTCAGTAACCTAAAACAGACTATAGGTTATTTTTGTTATTTAAAAAACCTTTCGTGACTAATTAAAAAAGTAATCTTTTTTTTTTTGGTAGTAAATTAATTTTCATGTTAGAAAATTCTTCTATCTGTATAAATTTAACTTTTCTGTTAAAAATTTATATTTATTGGTTAAAAAAATAAACTATTTTTTAGAAAATTCTCCTGTGTTGGTAAAAATTTGATCTATATCAAACACTATATATACTAATTATTTTTTAATTAATAATTGCAATTGCAACGTAGCTAAATTAAAATTAAATAAATCGCCTTGTTTAAATTTCGTTGATATTATGATTTACTGAATATTTAAATTTTATTATGTTTCAAGTAAAAAGATAAAATCGTAATTTCTGGGAGCTTAGCTTTACCCAAATTTTCTGAATAGATTCCGATTTTCACTTTATGATCAGCATCATCGGCTTGATTAGTCGTTTTTTATTCAAAAGGTGGTACAGTGACACGTCCATTGTTCCTTTGAATTTTATTGCGACTGTTGCTCAAACGTACGGTGGTCGATCGTTTGGCTACACTGACGTAACAATAGTTACCGACCTACGCTAAAGGCAACGTCCGAGGCAAAATCAAACAATACAGTGAATGCTGCAATTAAAAAAGCGTAGTATCAATTTTTTCTATAAAAGATTCAATTTGATTTTGCAAATTTCGAGTGCGATTGATTAGGGTGGTATAAAAACTCAACTTTCGATTTTTGTTGATCGTTCCCCCCTCATTTGCTTGTTTTTTTTCAGAGAAAGAAATTACGAATTTTTTCTAATCAGTGAACATCAACCCGTGCTTTCGGGCTTTTGAAATTAACATGGGTTTTTAAATGGGAAACGCTCTGTTTTTGTACAATTGGAAAAATCTGAACTTGTTATTAACGCTTTGTAAATTAAAGTTTGGTCACCTCTGAAAAAACATTGGAGGACAATCCCCGCTGAATAGCATTTAATTTTTACGCCCCCAACCCCCTTATCATATGCCTGAAGATTGCCGCAAAAAATCCAAGACATCAGTTTCATGCGAAATTCATGCGAAGGACAATATGTTTTTTTAACTTTTTACACATAAATTATTTATATTTGATAAGCTACATTTTTCCAATATTTCTTATTAATTTTTGATTCTTTCTAACAATTAATATTTGTTGGAACAATTGTTCTTGCCTTCATAATGTCAGAAAAAGTTATTGTTTTTCAGAATAAATAATACCGTTAAATAATTTCCAAAATAACATTTCTAACTTGACTTATTTGGTAACTATTTAAACGGTGCGTCCCCTGTTGATCGGAAAATGTTTTTTTATGGAGCTAATCACACAACTAACGAATGTTAAAACTAATGTTTTTTGTTCAGGATATTTGAAAATTTCTTAAACCATTTTTATTTGTTAAAACTATGGTTTAACCCTGAGATTCGTGAAAAGAATTATTTTCTGCAACTAAAGTCGTAGGTAAAGAATGTTAAGAATGATATTGTTCATGAATTTTTTCAAAAATCGATCTCATCCCAATAAATCCACAGGTTAATGTTGACAGATTTGAAAAAATATAGGATTTCTTTTTCCGGAAAATAAACAAATTAGGGAGGGGGGGGTCAGTCACCAAAAATCGAAAGTCTAATTTCGACAGATATAACTTTGGACCACCAGAACGATTGATTATTAAATATGGTAACTGAGTTATATTTCTACTTATCAAAAGTGAGCTATTCAACATTGAATTCAGGTCAAATTGGTAAATAATAATCCAGTGAATGAACATTTTCCAATAAAGTGCAGATTCACATTATTATAATAATAAAAAGTTGTTAGCATACAAAGATATAACAATGCTAAACATTTGCGCCTGCAATATTTGTACGAAAGTTAATTTCTAACAACTATTCCATTTTCATTTACGTCTCGAGGTTTTTGATGCTATAAAATTTCATATCCTACATAGTTTTTCCACAAAATGGAATTTTTTATTTTCCATTATTTTTTGTGCTATCAAAATTTGAAATTTCGTTTTTTTGTAAAGAATCCAAAAATTGGTTATGATAATCTTGTAGGGCTTTCAAACAGAAATGTTTTTCTTTTCTTGACTTTTTTTCATATCGTGCGTTTTTCGGCATCAAATTTTGATTTTCGGTCGATTAAAAAAATTTTGAAAACGCTATAACTCTGAGAATTTTATTTTTATCGAAAAAGGTCATAAAGATCAATTGTTTGTTCTTTTTAATGATATAAATATCCGTACATAGAATTTTCAGATTCAGAAAAAAGTAGTCTCAAAAATTTTCAAAATGCGCTCACTTTTTGAATTTTTATCAAAAACGACTGGTTCACGAACTCGCATTTTCTTATAGGACCTAAAAATAATGTGCAAAAGATTAATTTGATTCGTTCATTTTTTCAAGGGTTATCGTGTTTACGGACGGACAGACAGACAGACGCAATCGTGAAAACCTGATTTTCGGATTCAGGGGGTCTCGAAATGTGGATATCCTTTGAAAAAGTGTGATGTCAAATTTCCGACAATTCTAATACTTTCTCAATCATAAATGATGAGAATGTAAAAATTTTGAATGTTATTTTTTGCCATTGAAACAAAAACCACGCGTTCCATAGAACATTGTTACAAAAAAATGTGTAGATCTTTTCTGAATGAACAATTGTTTTCTATCCATTTTTTTCACATCTCGCATAGTTTTATCGAAAAATGCAATGTTTTATTTTTAAAAGCATTTTTTAAATTAAAACGAACGCTTTATATAAAAAAAATGTTCCAAAGTGTGTGCCAAAGCAAAACGCGTGCCAAAACAATTTTTAACCAACATTATTAGGCTTGAAGAATCAAATACACAGTCAATTTGAATCATTATCAAAAATATAGTCCTTATATGTATGCATCCTATGAAATATAAACATTTTGTAATGATCCTAATTTTATATTACAATTAAAAAACTACGTTACACCAAAACCATAATCTTGGGCGTAGCACGCGTGATTGTTATCTTGGGAAATAAACATTTATTTTTAATCAATTTAAGTGTATTCCTTCTTTAAATAAAGGTAAATTTAATATAAAATTATAGAAAGTTTTTCAAATTACAAACCTATCAGTTTTCAGCGTTTCCCATATTCGGATGCCTTTTATTTGACCTTTCTAGGTAATATAATATTTTATATCTGATTGCTTAAGACAAAAATGGATGTATGTTCACAGGAGTTGCAAAGAAGGCTAGATCAAACCCTGGGTAAACCAGGAAGTTACCTGGCAGGCATCGACCGGGCAGGCAACATTAAACCTATGACAATTGGCGCACGCCTCTACCGCGTGGAACAGCAGGTAAATTTTTATCCAACTGTTTCTCTCCTGTCGATATTTTTTGCATCGCATCGAGATGAAAATGGCAAAATAATAAAAACTACATTCGGAAATAACCTGGAATCCATTAGCAACTGAAATTACCAGGAAATAGCTGAACTAAAGAGGGACTTTTCAAATGTCACAGACAGTAGTAATTATTATTCTTTTTTTTAACTCATCTCATTTGCTGGTCTCTGTTTCATTTGCGAACGGGTCAATTCTGAAAACATTTCACTGTTCCAAAAATATTTTTTATTAGAATCTTCAGAATTAAAGGGTAGCGCAGCTAAACGAATCAACCCACATTCAGTCGAAAGTGGGATAATTAGTTAGAAAATTATAAACAATTCGAATACGAATTCTCATAAAAGAAATTTTTTTAACTAGTTTTTTTTACTAAAATACCGAGTCTAAAGACAAAGCGAGTCCATGAATTAGAATCAGGAAGTGAAATATTTATCTTGCGTCAGCTTTTTGATAACATTGAAGTCTGACGCGTTTTTTTTCACTTTGTTTTTTTGAATTTTTCGGATTTTGTAAATTTTAATTTCTTAAGGATGAATTCTCTTTAGTGGAAAAAATTACTTTTGAATGTTTTTGAACATTAATAATAAAAGAGACAATTTCATTTTTAATTGTTTTAATACACATTGGAAAAGATTCCTGTTCTCAACATTTTGCTACATCGACATATAGTACTGGGCCGTTGGCTGCGGCTGTCCGAAGTAGACTAGGGGATAAAATGAAAGAAAGCCAATCTGTCCTTTTCTGAGTCTAAGAATTAGTTCTACTCATTTCCTAGTCCACTTCCGACAGCCGCGGCTAGCCGTGCCAGCGGTCCAGTATGTACATATTTGTCGATTTTTTGTTAGCAGATTATATAATTTGTCAACTTTCTGACATATTTAAAGAAGTGAGAAAAATTTAATTGTAGAGAAAAACTCACAATATCTCAGTTTTAGAAATGTATAGACTGTATGTAACGATTAAAAAATTGTCATTGTCGGTAACCCAAAAAATTATCGTTTCCGGTCAATTTTAAGCAAAATTTGGATTTTCGAAGATTTGAAAGAAAATTGTTAACTTTGAAAAAAATATTTCAAGGTTTAAAAATAATGAAATTGTATGATATTACGAAATATAGAAGGAATTTAAATAAGGGTAAGAGATAATAAAAGTTTTTAAATAATACAAAAATCATTTTATTTAAATCAAAATGCACATTTTTGAATATTTCGAACCAAAAATTTAGGAGGTCCGGGACACCCTGTGCAGAAATTTCGAAAGGGCTCTATTGGGGCTCTATCGGGTTCGAGTACACTTTCCTATTTTTGTTGGAAATTTATCTGTTTCAGTTAAGTTTATTTGCGAGAATAAAAAATTTTATTTTTTGCATCAAAGATTCATATTTTCGTATTTAATTCAACTATTTTTATTACAACTTTTTTTTTAACTTGGTGGAAATATCAGCTACCACACTTTGTTTAAAATTTATTTTTTCATCGAAGATTCATGCAATTTTTTTATGGCTCCCAATGACTCCTTATATGATCCTGTATGATTATTTACACTAAAAATATTTTTAAAAAATTTAGAAACAAAAAATACTTTCATTAAGATTATTGATTTCATAGTTACGAGTTCCATTTTATAAATAAAAAAAATGTGCAGCGGTCAGGGAAAATGAAAAATGAAAATTTAGAATATTTAAATCAAATAAAAATCAAACTTAAATCCCCTTTTGAATGATAAATTGATCAGGGATTAATTAAATTAAAAATTAATATAAAATTAATTAAAATTTTATCATAGCAACCCTCATTGATTCGTTTTGCTGCTCGCTACACTTCACTTGGCAAGTATTTTCAAATTTGGTTCCCATTTACTTTTTTAACTATTTTTAATCCATTTTGTTTAGAATATATTTTATCTTCATATTTAGTACAATTCGGCTTATTCCATAATGAATTTTAATTAGTATAATTCATCCTTGATCTTTGTATTTCATTCCCTGGATTTCACAAGACGCAAAAGGCTATTAGGATCCTAATCCCGGCAGGGTTTACACGGATGACATTAAATATCCTGAATTCTATTCAACACCAGTGAAGATTCTAGAAAGTTTTGTCATTTGAAAGTCTCGAATCGATCTCACATAAAGGATCAAGATTCGACTGATCGGCTTTAGCTTTGTAGAAAATTCGAGTAATAGAGAAATTATTAAATGGACTCGTACGCAAATATATTACTTTTTCAGTTGCGGTCTCGCCTTATCTAGAAAGAGGGAATTATTAGCTATCACAAATGCAGAAAGATTTGCTTAAAATAAATTCACTCTCTTGAACTGAACCAGTGAAGTTGTCACTGGCTGAATGAGTATTTTGAATTATAACTGGTGAGCCAGTAATTTTCCGACTTTGATTGTATCAGCCAGGTATCAGCCAGGTATCAGCTCAACTAAAATAGCGTTACTAAATATACCAGTGACGCCAAAAGAAGGATTCAACCAGTGATATAGCGCTTCACGCAACCGGGTGCTTGCTGGTCTTTTTTTCTCGAGCGAAAATGAACTTTATTGCATACTAGTCTTTGGGTTATAAATATTTAGGGACTGGCTGCAATAAGCAGGGAACGTAACATCTTTCCCTTGAAAGCCGAATTGCCCCTGAACATTTGAGTTTGTGTTTAAGCAGCGCGAGACGAAGATGTAATTACGGACCTTCCCAACACCTATTACAATTTCAAACCGATTCTCATTTATTTTTGTGAGGGTAAAGTGCGGTTTTATAAGATAATCTTGCAGTTTCGCACAGCAAAAATTAATTTTCGACCAAAGCTAAAACCAATTTTAAACGAATATTTAAAATTTCATCCCAAGAGATAAATATTCAATCAAAAAAGTAAATTTTGAATTAAGAAGTTCAACTTTTAACCAAGTAGTCCAATTAAAATAAAAAGAGATGAATTTTTTTTTTTAAATTTTCAATTTCCAACCTAACAGATGAATTTTCCACCAAGAAGATTTCGAAAAAGAATGTATTTCACCATGAAAGACGGCTTTTCAAATCAAATTTCCAAATAGTTCTATTTTCTACCAAAATGATGAATCCGAAACTAAAAAATATTTGAACTGCATATCAAAAATATATTAATTTAACCAAGAAATAAGATTTTTGAACAATACAGGTGAATTCTGAACAAAAACAGAATAATTTTCCATTAAATATTTTCACTTTTACCCAAAAAGGATGAATTTCTTACTAGGAGGATTAATTTTTCAGCAATAAGAGAAAGTTGCATACGAGATACATGAATATTTAATCAAATAGTTAAATCTGTAGCTATAAAAAATAAATTTTCAATCAATTAGAAGTATCAGGTTTGGAAAAGAAAATGAATACTTACATTTTCCAGTGCAATAAATTAATTCCAAAATAAAAAAAATAAACTTTCAACAAAACGGTTAACTTGGTAATTAAATGATGCATCTCTAAAGAAACAAAATTTTACCCACGAGTTCAGTATTCAACCAAATAGTTGAATTATCATCGAAAAAGGTTATTTTTTAAACAAGACGATAAATTTTCTTCCAAAAAAGACGAAGTTTCCACAAAATAAATATATTGGTAACCAAGTAGTTCAATTTTCCGCCGAAATTACACTTCTTTAACTAAAAAAGACAAAGCGAAATATAAATTATCCAGAAGATAGGTGAATTCTGAACCAAAAGAAAAATTATTCTTCCACCAAAAAGACGAATGTTCAACAAACGAAATAATCAGACGCAATAGTTGAATTAAAGAAAAAAATAATTTTCAGCCTAGAGGAAGATTTTTTAAACAAAATATATGAATTTCCAATTATATATGATATAATGTACGAACTTTTAATCAAATTCTTGAATTTATGACTAAAAATATCAATTTTCAACAAAAAGTGGAATAAATCTCTAGCTAAAAAAATTAATACTTGACCAAAAATGAAATTAATTTTCAACAAAATAGTTACATCTTTAATAAAAAATTGAATTTTTAACATACTAGTTCAACTTTCAACAGATCAATTGAATTTTGTCTATTTAATTACACGAGATGAATTACAAACATATTAATTTCATCGAAAATTCGTCTTTTTAGGCAGAAACTTCATCTTCTTTTTTTAATTATCTTTATGTTTGATAAACCATTTTGATGAAAGTTAATTTTTTTGTTTAGGAATCAATTATTTCAATGGAAAATGTATTAATTTTCTCGTTCAAAATTAATATTTATAATTAATTGTAAATTGATCTTTTATAGTTGAGGTTTAAATATTTGATTAAATATTCATGTATTTCGTATACAACTTTTCTTTACTGTTCAAAATTAATTCTCCTGGTAAGAAATTCATCCTTTTTAGTTAAAAGTAAAAATATTGGATGGAAAGTTAATCTGGTTTTTTTTTAGAATTCACATCAATTGTTAAAAAATCTTATTTCTTGGTCATATTAATCTATTTTTGATATGAAATTAAAACATTTTTTATTTGCGTATTCATCATTTTGTTAGAAAGTCTAATTATTTTATTGTAAATTGAATTTTTTGTTGAAAATTCATATTTTCAGGTTGAAATTGGAACTATTTTGTCGAAAATTTGTATTTTTTATTTAAAAATTGAAATAGTTGGTAGTAAGTTAACTGTTTCTTTTTAAAAAATCGTATTTTCTAGTCGAAAATTAAAAAAAAAATTGTTTGACAAGTCGTATTTCATGGTGTAATAAATTCTTTTTTGAAATCTTCGTGGTGAAAAAATCCAGCTGTTTCGTCGAAAATTTTAATATTTTATTTAAAAGTCATATATTTTGCTCGAAAATAGAAATACTTTGTTAAGAGTTTAACTTCTTTATTCAAAAATTTTTCTTTTTTATGAAGATTCATGTCTTGGGTTGAAAATGTAAATATTTATTTAATTTTTGTTTATTCCTCTATTTTCCCAGTTCTATGAAAATTTGGAATTGTGAACTTTGATATTGAAATCTCATTAGAAACGTGACAAAACGCAGAATGAAGGTGGGGGATTAAAAATATACCAAATCAGGAAACCTAGTTTATAAGCGATCCCTCAATTATCCTTAAAATCATAATAATGAGATTTTAATTTTCATATAAAAATGTAGATTCCTCTTACCACCGACATCTAGCGACACCTTAACTTTCAAGGGTTCAAGTCTGTCCTAAAGTTACTAAATTAAAAAATGTTCTATTTCAGCTGGCAGTAATGGACAAGAAACTAGACCAACTGGTCCACGTAGTAAACGCGCTGGCTCAAAAATTACAAATTCCTCTTAGAAGCGTCGAAGACGACGTATAGCGAAAATCTACCGCCGACTTCGCACTTCCAGCGACACCCATACATTTTTTTATTCCACAGTTAAGCATAACAAACGTTATACCAGAAATGCTCAGCGGAAGTCGGTGAACAATAAATCCTGAAGATCAAATTATTTTTTTGATTTTAATCTTCACGCTTTTTTTCGACGAAGATAGAAAATAGAAGATAGAAGATACTTCGAATGAATTTGCGAAAACCATTTCCGAAAATAAATTGTACAAGGTATGGAAAATATAGATTCCAAATTGTGATAAGCCAAATATTAATAGATCCTTATAAGAAATATAAGAAAATATACATGTGAGAGATGGGAAAAAATTAGGATCTTATGATCTTATTAAGTTTTAGAGTGAATTATAAAATAATAGGAAAATCCTAATTACTTAATAATTTATTCATAACTCACATTTATTAAATTTTTCCTATTCTCAAAGATAATTTAAGGGTAAGTGGTATAGCTTTAACAATACGATGTTACTTACCGGCCGAGCAAGTCTATGCTCCATGTTGAATTTAAGGTTCTGTTCTATGCATAGTTACCATCGGTCGGTAATGCAGATATTTATCATCGGCCGACAAGTGACATCGTACTGTCATTGCTATAATACTACTATCGTAATAAAGCGTTTATAAAGCACATCTTCTGTATCCGGTGCTCTTTCATCCATGAATTCCCCACAGGGGAGTGGGCTTCGCCTGATTCCTGTTGAATTTCCAAGTTTTCATGCATCGATTTAATTCGAGAATTTTTCTACTAATTTTACGGAAATTCTTTGAAAAATTGGAAACTTCAAAATACTGAAAATAAGAACGCAAATTCATTATGTACATCGGCATAAAAATAATTAATTAAGGATGAAATTTGAATATTCGTGCATGTAATTCAATAATGTTAATATGAGTATCAAACGTTTCATCTATCGAAATTAGAGAGCAAATAAAATGTTGTCATTTTGACAAGAAAACAAGATTTAAGTCGAGAAATCCCAATGAAAAAATGCCAATTTCAGAAACCAGTCCAATATCATAATACTTTTGATCAAAAATATGACCGATTTCCAATTTTATAAACTAAAATTATATTGATTTAAAAACGTTTTTTTGCAAAATATTTTAAATAAAATTGAATATTCTCTAAATTTAGATATATTAAATTATACGGACTTAAATTAGTCATTGTTTTTAATTTTAAGACTTGACTTTTATAAATAATTAAATTCTAAAATCGTAACGTTTTTTGATTTATTTTGTGGGTATTCATTTAAAATGTTTAAAGCTTAATATTAAAACTGTGAGTCTTTAATTTAAATTTCTAAATCCTCAGGTTTTTGAAAAATTTTCAACGAAGTGAGTTTGCTTTTAATTTTGTGTTACGAAAACATAAAACCTAATGATTTTACATATTTTCGCATTCAACTTTTTTTTTAATTTTTGGTATTTGGAATTATTTTGGATAATTCTATTAAAGCGTTTCAAATTTTTTATTTTCAATGTTTCAGATTGAATTTTTTCTTAATTCGACATGAAATATTTCAATGCATATTTTTCAATTTCAAACGTGTGAAAAGTAAAATTATTTGATGCTGTGCTTTGAAATTTTAAAAATGTAAAATTCTCATCACATTAAGTATTAATGAACTAGAATTTTTCATTTTCATTTTAGTATGAACAGTTTAATAATTGTTGGTATTCTAAGTTGACACCTTAGCAGAAAATGATTTAATTTTAAAGGGTACCAGTTAAAAATTGTTCCTTTTTGAATACTGGGATTTAAATTATTTTAATTTGTGTGTTTTGGATTTAAGATGTTTAAATATGAGCAAGTAAATTTTTAAAAACATGGAGTGTAATTTGAAATTAAACTGTTTCGATTTTTGAACCTTTAAGATAATGATATAAATCACGAACGGTTTTAAATTAAAACATTTAAATTTTGAAGCTTTCATTAAATAATTTTTTAAGTTTTTAAAATTGCTCCATTTCGAAATGTTACGATTGAAAGTTGTGTCATTGATTGATAACAATTATCTGTTTCATTCGTTTGGATTCTTCGATTTGGATAGATCTGACAGATCAAAAATCTGGCACTAAATACTAAAACAAAATATAATAAGTTCTTAACTATGAAAAATGTCTGAAAATAACGAAAACGAGAAGGGGCAATTGAATAATAACCGTCACCGGATGAAAAAAAATAGTATTAACGAACTAAAACGATCTTGAATTCTGCTGCCTGATTGTTTTCCCCTTAAATTATTATTTATAAGACATATCTTCGATATAATTATCTTTTCTTACGAATTAGGTGTAATATTTGTAAAAGACAGCGAAAAAATAAGTTCATTTTTGAAAATATATTCCTATCAAAAACCAGGTATCGAAGCTATACGCACAGAAAACCGTCACGAAATGACGTTAAGATACCAATTTCACGAAAATCTCGAAATAATTTAGCACTTCGACCTTTTTATTTCTGCTTTTCCAACTTGAAATAAAAATTAAGCAATCTTTAATATAAAATTCTGTAAATTTATAAAATTGACGAATTTTTTTCCCTAGTAAAAGTAAACATGTCAACTACCATTTTTGCGATTAATGATTCGTGTCAAATGAATAAAATCGAATTTTTTTTTAATTCGTAAACGAATCTTTGCGCCATTTGCACAAAATAAAAAAGGAAAAGATCACGGCTTCGTATGTTCGCACTTTCAATGCTTCACACTTCATATTCGTTCCGAAATACTTAATTAAACAAGTAAAGATAAATAAGAACCAATCGTATTACTTAATCTATTATAATAGAAGTTACTAAAATAAATTATTGACTTATTAATAAATTTAGCAATAATCGCATAACGCTAAGTATCGCAAAATTAGTCCTCGATACACCAAAGAATCGCAGTAGCATTATAAATAATACTAATGTAAAGTCACTGTAAATATTGCTTTAAATAATAATAATGATAATGATAATTCATAATTAATATCGCTTGATCTTATAAATATACTAGATATGTATATTATATATTTTATATTCAGATAACAAATCAAGCTCACCGATAATTTAACCCGCATTGCATTTTCGAACCTTCGATCGAGACTTGAATATTTGAGACGAAAAAAAGTAGGGTAATTCAAATTTCTAAAGTAGAATTTATTCAAATATACGTGATCGGTTAAAGTTTTAAGATAAGGAACAAAAATGTCACGTTCGAAATGGACTCATCGTGATCTCTGAGAAGATGCAATTTATTGTAATTATTCGATACGATCTGCATTCGTTTAGGAGCATGTACATAAATAACACACGCGATAATAATGCTAAATTCATTAAATTAATGTAATCTAGTCGATTAACCCTCCTTTGCTGGGAGAGATACTCTTAATAACTTTTTAAATAATAGTTAATCCAATAAAATTTACTAATAATATATAAGTAGGGTCCAATTCAAGTGCAACTGGATTTACGAGGTTTCTGGATGTATTTATTATATGATTCCGCACTTTTTCGAACATCATATTAATTTATTAAAATAATATTTTAGCCCACTGGTTAATTTACCAATCTGGC
>NC_046661.1:105562558-105576480 GCF_010883055.1 Belonocnema kinseyi | reverse complement strand
ATAATTTGCGTACAAAAATTAGTTGTGCCCATTACCCTCGCGGTTAGAATTATAGAGAGAATACTGTATAATAATTGATAATAATCGAGATTATTCTAAATTCATTCAGTTGTAAGAATTGACAATCGTATGACTCTATATTGATAATATTAATGATAATAACTAAGCTTACTATTTGTGTCGACCAAATGTGAAATGTGTGGGTAAATTGGAAATGGAAAATCAAAGTATTACTTGACTTAAATATCAACATTAAAATGTTTTGACTTTATTCTACAAATATATTTTACATGAAAATATCCCTAAGAAAACAAAAAGGAAATATTTTCCAATAATTTTGGAATTTCTAATTTTTAGGCAAATTATTTCGATAAACTCAAAATGTTATTAAAAAATTAAGTTAATATTGTTCATTTAACCATATTTTTTTAAAGCACACTGAAAAATGTGAATTGCTTCAATTATATAATAAAAGTATACAAGTTTAAGAATGCAAATTTTCTTGTTTTGCTTAAAATTAAAGGGAAGGCATCACATGGTGTGACGTGTCGAGTATTTTAAAGTAGCTTCAAAAATTTGTAAACAATTACACATTCCACATTGCAAAGAAAATAAATAGAGCACTGAAAAAAATTGCTTAGCTGTCCCAGCTAACCATTTAGCCGGATTTCGTCGTTCAAGGAAATATAGCTGTGCCACTTAGATTTCTAAATATTTTAGCTAAATTTGCCATCTAGAAATTATCCAGCTAATTTACCTTGATAAATTCTATTTGTTGAATTTAGATAAAACAGATAGAAATCTAGGTGACATAGCTGTATTTACCAAGTGTTATAGGAAGTTTTAGATTTTTTAATATATTGTAAAATGTTTAAAAAATTCTAGAACCTTCAAGAGCGTGTTTAATACTGCTTGGAACATTATAAAGTTTTCGAAGATATTCAGGTACATTTTTTCAATTATTTGAAATTGTTTTAAATTATTTCGGTACTAATATTAAGAAAATTAATAATAGGGTTGTTTCGCGATTTTAGATAAAATAATTTTTTAATACATAATTTTTACCTGAATAGAAGGTGCGTTATAATTTTTTGTTCTTTCGTGTAGTTTAACAGAAAAAAAAATATTAAAAATCAAAGGCGGTAAAATACTTATTCAAATTTATGTCACGTGGCTGTCACGTGACTCAGAGATTCTCATAGTTATCTATCAATGTAACGATGCGAAACTCATGAAGATGAGGTTAGGCCATGGTCATTGTCAATTCAGACTATTTTGACTTGATAGCTTTATTTGTTCATGATTATGTGACAAAAAAAAGTTATCTTGTTACAATATTTGGTTTTTTACGAGTCGGTAGTATGTTGAAGGAAAAAAGTAAGTGCAATTATTAACACATTTAAAAATCGTACATATTTAGAAATTGTTTAATAAACCAGCTACATTTAAGTACCTTTTCAATGAATTCTTTATAAACACCATAAATATATCTATTTTCGGTAGATTTTTTCTATTATTTTTTACGAAACCCTCCTTTGGCATTTTTTTAAAACAATATTTTTCGACTTCTACTTTCGATGTGCACATAATCAAAACAAAACATCGACACAGAAAAAGATATTTGAGAATCACTGACACGTGAGTCGTCATTGGTGGAAAATCCGACCGCTTTGTCGTCAAAGGGGCCCTCTAATCGACATCGTGATCGAAAATTCATATTTCAACATTAAATTAAAAATAGTAAACAATATGTAACAAATATTTTATGGGCGTTTTTATAATTAGAATTTTATGTTCTATAAGATCCATTAATTGGAAAAAATATATCTGACTTTGGAAACAACCCTATTGAGATCGCTTCCCTCTTTAAAGCAACACATTTGAAGTACTTTTAATCAAAATGCCTTGAAATTTGGAATACGATTAAATTCAAAAGGTCTTCATTTCTGTAGTGGGAATTTTTTAACTTATTGGCACTATGGTTTCATTATTTTATTTTTTAACGATTTCTTTTCATTTAAATATATACATTTCTTCAATTCTGGATTAAAAGATTATAAAATTGAAATTACTGGAATATCACCCTTTAAATAATCAAAGTGGAGTAATATCATTTATCTATTAATGTAATATTTTATAACAATAAATACTTTTTTTGGATATACCAGCATATATTAAAAATATAAAATAAATTAATTCTTTTCAAAAATAAATTTCATCGCGAAGAGGTAGACTATTTTTTAATTCACTCCCAAGCTTTTGTATCTCTTACAAGCTAAACTGTGTCTCTCTTTCCTACAAGCTAAACTTTTTCCAAATTCAACACTCCAAATATACAGCTTATTTTTGGTAAATTCTCAATTCCAACTTTTTATTCTCTCGCTATGAATTCGAGATTGTGTGGAATCGTAAAACGCGAAGATCTATCATTATAAATTATCTTACATAAGATCTCGAAGCAAGTAGTTTTCGTGAATCGGCCGAAACTGTGTATAACACAATTTTTATCATTAGCATAGAAAAAGACAACAACCAATTGATTCTATACGCGTAATTCATAATTTTTCTATAGAACGTAGAATAACTACACGCTGTATATTTATCACTAGAAGTAGACCTTAGCGTCCCTTGAAAAATTATTGGAAACTTGGCGTTTGATTTATAAATTAAATATAATGAATTACTAAAAGAATTTACGACAAATAGTTAGTAAAAAACTATAGAAAATAGAAACTCTAGATCTTATGAGTTAATCTGCCATGTACGGCTTATAGAATGTGATATGTCTCGTGAACTAAAGTTTCATAGAAGGTCAATAATACAATATTTATTGGCCTAAATCACATAATTGCCTCTCGCATAAATTCCTAACATTATGTCAACTTTATTCGTTAATCTATAAATACGTGACCAAAAAATGTAAAACTTCTTTTCTTTCTACTACGTTTTTGCTGTAAATCTGCTGCAAATCTGCTCCATTACCAGGTCAAGTGAACTTCTCTATGCGAAATATAAATTTGTCAAAATGTGTATAATAATTTTTAAAGAAAACTACAAAAACCCCGAACGAAATATTAGCTTTTTGTGTATTAATGACAGGTAGATCAGTAAATAGACTAATTTAAAAGCACCGTAAAGAGCAGGCACTACATAATTTTCGTATGACTAACGAAGAGTATTGTTTAGAACTGGGTGAGATATTGCAAAAGAAAGGAAGTATAATTATTAATTGCATTCTTAATTGTAATACTAAATAGATAGTCGTTCGATTTTATAGTAAGATCCATCGCAGTGAGTAGATTTACTTAATTCGTCGATTTATTGATTAAGACAAATTAAAGCTGTTAAAGTTGTACCGACTGATTTTGATTGGACCAAGAAGCTGATTTGAAGCTCTGGACATTCACTACTTATCAAATTTATTTGTCGATGAGAATCACTTTTGATCTAAATCCACTTTTTCGCTTGAAAACAGTTTCGATTCATGAGGGCTTATTGAATGTTGTATTAATTAGCATAATTTCATCTCCTATTATTCTTTGTGGTTTAAACTATACCTTTTTATGTTTGACTATTTGACCGCTTACCTATGATTTTATATATTTTTCATCTGGCATGTAACCTTTAACACCTTAACTTAAATTTGTATTCTTTGACGTCTAAACTGTGATTAGTGTCCCCTTACCTTTCACCTTTGACATCCGATCTATGACAAATCACCTCCACTTTGATTTGTAACATTTGATTTTTGATTATTAACATTTCACCCCTGACCTTTCAGATGTCATATCTAACCTATGCAATTGCATCCTTAACCTCTGATTCTACATCCTTAACTCCTGAACTATGACCAAAGACATTTAGCCACCAATATCTCAATTCACTCCTCTTATCACTGACTTTTAACATTTGACATAAAGTACCCTTTTTTTGGCATACAATTTTTAATAAAATGTGTCCAATGATCGTGAGATCGATACAATTTTAATATTGTTCACCACTTTTTTCGATTACTCTACTTGCCTAGTCTTTTCTTCATTAGCGTGCCTGATAAAAATTTGAATTTTTCAGATGCCACCCCCATAAATTCTTTTTTTTTCTAAGTACTGCTAAAATGTTCTTTCATTTCAAAACATTGTTTAAAGGTTCCCCTAGGCTGTTTTAGATCATAGAATAAGTTATCTAAGTTTTCTTAACAAATAAAAAATAAAAGGCTAGAATATTATCTCACTCACAGAAAGTACTTTTTATTCATTGAGGAATCAACGTTCAATTTTATAAAAGAAAACACAAAGTTTGAAGACATTTTTCACAAAGAATACAAGAATTTTTTTATTTAGTTGCAGCTAATGGTCTTGAGTAACTGGTTGATTAGTGTTGATACAATTCTTATGGCTCACGTTTTTTCTAACATCACTTTTTAAAATAAAATCACGATAGTCACTATTCAAAACGAAAATATCGCTTAGGTGATCTTCAAATTCTATTGAATCTTTCCATTTATCTAAATTCAGTTGATCTTTATTCAAATTTTAACCATTTTTGCCATTACTAAATGTTTCACCTTCAATTTTGATGAGTTTCTTCGAACTTTTCTTACTTGCCTTACATTCCTTTAAATTTACTCAAACTTGATTACATTCACTTTTTTTTCTTTTTTACATTTTTTTTGGATCAATTGCATTTTATTTATTTTGCCTGAATTTTATTCATTCCGATTTTACTCAATTATTTGAAAAACTTTTTATTTGATAAATTTCATTATATTCTCTTGAATTCTTATTGATTTCCTGAAAGTCTTCTGAATTCTCTTTATTCCTTCAAAATTTACACAAGTTTTACTGAAATCAATACCAATTTTTTCCAGTTTATTTGAATTCTTTTGAATTTTCCTTCAAATGTTTATAATTTACTCGGAATTCTTATGAATATATTCTGAGTTCGATTAAATTCACTTGAAATTATCGTAAATTTCATCGATTCTTTTGAAATTAGAAGAAAATTAGTTACCTTATCCATAGAAAGTAGTTAGTTTTAGTGAATTTTAGTCCAACATACTTTTTAAACTACTATGGGAATCTTTAAACTGTATGAAAAACGCGTATTTTTTGTGTATTTTGAAAGTTAAGATTTGTCCAGTCACCCAGTATAATTATTTTAAATGCTTTTCATCGAGAATAATCTATTCATGTTGTTTAAGAAATTCTGTGCAAATTATTCTGTGACAAAAATTATTAGGGACCATTTCAAAGTATTAATTTGAATAAAATTAGGACTTTTTGTATTCGAAGCCCGACAAAATCTTCAAAATTGTTTTGTTGTTCATAAAATTTCGGGCTTATTCGTCAATAAACAGAAAATACTTGCTATGAGTCATCAAAGCAAAGAAACCTAAGGATTAGAGATTGCAAAATTTAAAAATTCAAAATTTGATTCGGCACCCTAATTTTCATGTAACATTAAACTATTTTTTGAAGGGCATTGTTGGCGACCGTGAAACGAGAGGGAAGACTATCATGTTGAAACGCCTGAGAATTTATCAATTATATTATTTATTGTTAATAATATCTGGAAATTAATTTTCCACGCTACTTCGCTCGTACCTCTTTACTTACCATTAATTGTTATTCGTGACTAGTAAAAGGAACCTACAAAGAAACTCTTTTTCAAACTTCATCTGCATTTCCAGAAACCAGTATTTTGGTTGTAAATTAATTAATAGAAATTCAAATAACGATGAAATTAGGACCAATTGAATAAAGTTAAAGTCAAATATTTAGGTACTAAAATTACTAATTATTAGTAATATTAAAAAACGTTACGTCTGTCACAACTTTTGAAAAAATTGTTACATCTATTATTGCTACCTTCCTTTAATTGTATCGCGCCATAATATTTTAAAATAATTCCAATTTTACTGATAAAAACAGAAAATAAAGGACCAAAATAGATGCTATATGGCTCGATACAAATCTAAGAAATTGCTGAAAAAATTTCAACACTTTCTTATAAAAAGAGTTCATGAGCAGAAGGAAAGGTTTTTAATTAAGAGTTTAGAACAAGCTTGCCTTTCTGGAAAAAGGATTTTATAAATGAAAGAGTGCAGAGTGACCAGTTTTAATATCTATTGTAAGAATTATATGACATTTGTAAATTTAAAGAAAGACCAATCAAGCGATTTCACAATCTGACCAGGCATACTTTCTCGCAATAATCTCAGGGTGGCCGAACGTCAAGGGAAAACGTGAAAATTAAAGAGAAGTCAGGAGTTTTGAAAAAAAATGCAAAAGTCAGGGATTTTCTGTCAGAAACATTTTAAGTTACTGTCAAGAAAAATAATCAGGGCTACTACACAATCACATTCATTAACTTTTTGATCTCATTTTTCTAGTTTTTGCCATTTTCCTCCGAAATGGCAACGTATATTATCACTTTTTCGTGACTTGTGACTTGTTCTAAGCCATTTTATTTCTGTAAATTTACCCAAGGATTTAGCATTATTGCACTCAGGTCTATACATATTTCTAGATCTTTTCGAATTCTTTTGAAATGTTTTAGAAAATTTTAAAATATTACGAGACATGTTTAACAGATTTCAATAATTTTAAGGGATTTCAAAGAATTACATATTCTGGTATATTTTTAAAAATATTTAGAAATTTTTCAGAACTTTAAGAAGTTTCAAAGGATTTCACATTATTTTAAATATTTTAGAGAATATAAATATTAGGGTATTTTGGAAGTTGCAAGGAATTTTCAATACCTTTAAAAATACTCAAGAAAGTTCTATTGAATTTAAATTATTTCAGATAATAAAAGAAATTGCATGGGGGTTTAAAGAATTTCATATAATTCCGGAAAATATAGAAAAATTTTATAAATCCTATAAGCACTTAGGATATTTTAAAAGATTTCGGGAAATTTTTAATTGATTTAAAAACTACAAGGGCTTTCCAATTGTTTTTAATGATTTAAAATGTCTTATGGTATTTCGAATAAATTTTAATAATTTTAAGTGAATACAAGCATATCAAAAATTTCAAAGATTTTAGCATATTTTTACAAATTCAAACAAAAATTTCAAGGCACTTAAAATATTTCAAAAAATGTTCAATGATTTTAAATTATTTGAAATAATGTAGGTTATTTGAAGAATTTTAAGACCATTTCCAGAGCTTTTCAAGGATTTTAATAATTTTATGGGAATAAAACAAATTTCGATGCGGTTGTGAAAACTTTCCTAGAATTTCGTAATATTCAGAACAATTTTACAGGCCCTATGACGTTTTAAATTTTTCTCGAAATTTCAAGGTATTTTATAAGATATCAAGATATTTTAATCAATTTTTTAGTATTTTAGAAAATCTAAATAGATTTCATAGAATTTCACGGGATTTTATTGTACGTTAAAGGATTTTAAAGAATTTATTTACGTCACATGATTTTACTTAAATTGGCTGGAATTTAGACCTTTTCCTTATTCATTTGAATTTATCCGGATTTTTTTAGAAATCGCCTTTAATTTTCATAAATTTTCTTGAATTCTTTTTAAATTAGGCGAACATTATTTACTTTTATTCACTGAATTAGATATTTCTCACTTTTGGTCACTTTCTCACTTTCTGCAAATAAATTACGCTGTGACAGGCCTGAGAATAAGAAACAAAAAATTTATAACTTTAAATTTAGAATGATTTTAACCCATTTTTAAAAAAATATGTATAAAGATGTTTTAAGATTAGAAATTCGATCTTATTAATACTAATTTTAAAAGAAAATTGGAAAATATTCAGGGATAAAAATTCAGGGTATTTTGAAATTGATGTTTTCGGCCACCCTGATTCCAATTTTATAATTCTCCCTCTGGAAAGGAAATAAAGCAGCCGTTCGAGAAGTTGATTCAATCTCATTAATTTTTTTATCATGTTCAATTTTCTAGAAGGAAGTAAAAAATGTAATATTCTCGAACAGATGAATGGAAAAGACATGAAAATTCAATTCAATCATATCACCGTAGTGGCCTAAGACTATCGACTATTAGTAATCTTCTAAGCAAAATAAAATAAATAATGCTGTCAGCGTATCTTTCGCGAATTTCTGCATGACTTTGCAAGCCCACACATTTATTTTTATTGCTTGCAAAGTCATATTGATCCCGAAAATATCTCTGTTCCTCGTAAACTATTACTTACTGTACGTTTTCGACTTAATTTTAGCATCGATTAAAGCTAATGTATTAACAATACCGTAAATATTATAGAAAAATAAAATTATATCTCTCTCTACTCAAGCAGTGGCATAAATGTGAATCGAAAATTATTTGTAAGTTAATATTACAAGGCCTGAGATTGCATGGTATTATTTTTTTCAGCTGGCCGTGCCTCTTTACGTTCTTTTTAGAACTAGAAAGCATCACGTATCTTAAAAAAAAATTTGTAATTAAAATTTTGTCCCGAATTCAAAAACTGTTAAACAGGTTCGTAACTCATACATTATAAATTATTTTAAATTCAGGACATGTTTTTAGATTGATAAGAGCAGATCTTTTATGTTTTGTTTGTTTAATTGTTGTATTAATGCAAATAGATAAATAAATTCAATTTTTAACATTTTATTTTTATCTCCTATAAACATTTTTGCATATACTTGCCGTTGCCTAGATTCAATAAACAGAAGTATTAAAAAAGAAAAACTTAACTTGTAAATTTAATTGCCTTGTAGCATTTATATTATGAATTAAATTACCGACTTCAAAGGATATAAAAAAATGGTGTAGTAATTTCAAATATTTTAAGCTAGAAATTAAACGATTTTTAGAGAACTTTAAAGAATAAATTAAATTTCAAGTAATTCTTAGAGATTCCGAAAAACAGATTAAATTTTATTTTTATTGAAATAATTGAAAATAAGTTCCACTTGTATTAATAGATTATTACGATTTCAAAACTTTTTAATAGATTTTAAGGGCTTTCACGGAATTTTCAGTAAACCTCAGGGAACAAGATAAACGTGATTTCAAGGGATTCCTATCGAATCCTAAGATTCTAAACTAAAGGGGTTCAAGATATTTTAAGAAATTTCACGAGATAACAAGACATTATGGAATCTCCAAGGATTTTGAAGATTTTTAGATATGTACACGGTTTTTTTCTCAAATTTCGACAATTTGTTAACTGTTTTTAAAATTTTAACGAAATTCAAGATGAGTTTAAGTATTTTAAGGAATATATACGGACCTTACCAGATATAAAAGATTTTAATGAATTTTAAAATATTTCAAGAATGATAACGGATTTTAATGAAATTTTAAGCGATTTTGAAGATACATCAAGGGAATAGTTAAATCATTATGGGCCTGTACTGATTTTCCTATAATATTCTTTCTTTACTCCATTTATTTTTGATAGATTTTTTTACCATCAAATATTATTATTAATTACCCGCTCATTTTTTGACAATCTCAGGCCTTAGTACTACTCATTAATAACTTATAATTGGTTTTGTCTCTTTTTTTGACAATGCTACTCTTAGGACTGCAGGCACTGCCACAAACTAGGAAAAAAAAAGAAAACTATAGATATGATTGCGAGTTTAAATGGAAAATTGGTTAGATTGCAGAATAGAATTATCACCTCTTTTTTGGCAGGAAAACCAATTTTTTTTTGGAAAAAACTATCAGAATCTTTAGTTGAATGATAAATGAATCGGTTTGATGAGGCAGACATTTTAAATTATTGTTACTCTCGTTACTATGATGTCCCAAATATGGGTCTATCGCGATATATCGGAATGATCATATTTAACGAGAAGCTGGAAACGGGTAGGGATTTGACCAACATTATTTTTCTTACAGATCATAGGAGTGCCTGCCCGCCCCCACGAAACGTTGGAAAAGGTAGGGTTTTGACACAATTTTTTTTGTGACCTGTCAAAGGTGTGTTTCTGGCCGTTTGGACGTTTAAAAGCACCTAAACGTTCAGTTAAATATGATCATTCTAATATCGTGACATGCCCATATTTCATATATCGTAGTAACGAAAGTAACAATAATTTTAAACTTACGTCTAGTCAAATCGCTTTATTTATCGTTCAGTTAATGATTCTAATGGTTTGTTGCAGAAAAATACTGTTTTTCCAGCCAAAAACAGATGACGCCCCTATTCTGCAATTGCAGCAAAAAAATTAATAATCGTTGAATTTAATAATTAAATTATCAAATTTACATGAAAACTCTTTAAGGGCATGTGACACAGCTAAATACCTATATTACCGATCACAGTTTTTCAGTTCACTGAATGTTCTTTTGAACTTAAGAACTTTTTTTGTAAATAAAATATCGAGCTGAAACTTTGAGAAATGTATTTGAGTACAATAAAGTACATTTAGGTACTGCATTTTGGTAGGAACTTCACTGAAAATTATTTCATCTTTCTTCTGAACCTCAACATTTTTTGAACGTTCCAACTTTTTTTATACATAAAATATCGGTCTCAAACTTTGAGAAATGCAGGAACCGAAAGAAAACTACGTTAAAGTACAAAGTTTAATAATAAAAGATGTAAAAAAAAATATTTCAACAATCAATTCCAACGGCATCAGACGGTAACGTTGTACACGAAAATACGAACTCTCTAGAGCCTCGCCTAGTGGCCGCCAGGTTTCGTATTTTCGTGTACAACGTTACCGGCTGATGCCGTTGGAATTGATTGTTGAAATATTTTTTTTACATCTTTAATTATTAAACTTTGTACTTTAACGTAGTTTTCTTTCGGCTCTTGTATTTCTCGAAGTTTGAGACCGATATTTTATGTATAAAAAAAGTTCGAACGTTCAACAAAATGTTGAGGTTCAGAAAAAAGACGAAATAATTTTCAGTGAAGTTCCTACCAAAATGCAGTACCTAAACGTTCTTTATTGTACTTTAATACATTTCCCAAAGTTTCAGCTCGATATTTTATTTACAAAAAAAGTTCTTAGGTTCAAAAAATCATGCAGTGAACTGAAAAACTGTCGTCGGTAATATAGGTATTTAGTTGTGTCACATGCCCTTAAGGCAAAGATTATTTGAAAGTGTCCTTCCAATCATGAATGTGGTAGTGCGCGCTCGACGGGTTTACGAAACTTCTATTAATACATTAAAAATTAAATTATATTATTTATATTAAATCTGCGTTACATTAATTTCTTTTTTGTGGTCCATCCACCTTTGTCGAAAAGGTACACATCTATTCGATAGGTTTTAGTTCGCTATACAATTCAAAATTGTTATAAAAGTTTCTAAGGGAGATACTTCCTCCAAATTATCGAGGATGGACCAAAGTATAATATTAGTAGTGATGTGAGAATTATTCTTATTTAAACTATGAAAGAGAGAGAAAGAGAAAACGTGCGCATTATTATATAAAATGTACCCTGTTAAATATTGTACATTCGTGACTCGTTCTTTTATCATAAATCCTATATTATAAATATATAAATAAATATTATTATAATGGTATTATATAGTGAAATCTTAAAAAATTAAATTTCAATTGCTATTCTCTGGAATGTCGTTTTGATATCGTACACCTTTCTTCAGAAATTCAAATTATTAATAATTTTATTAAATTATTGACTGGTTAAATGTTCCAGCAATTAAACTATTCTCTATGTGTAACCGTTTAGACCATGGAGAATAGAGAATAGACTTCACCATGGATTAGAAATTCAACTAATATAAAAGTTAATTTAGTTAAACTTTCCGCTTTTTTCCACTTCTTTTTTTTCCTTCAAACTAACTAAAGCAAGGCTCAGAATGTTTCAAATTTCAAACTACAATCATTTCATTTGTTATCCATCTCCCTCGTCCACTTAGAAGAACAAGCCAAACAAATAATTTTTAAATTATATCGATAACATGCTTCAAAGCCCAAAAGGCTCTAGTATTAAATTCAAATCGAAACGTTTCTAGTTTCTAATACATTCGATAAAATTATAGCATTACATTTTTCTTAATTTTTAAATTAAAAAACATTTTTAAACAACACAATCAATTTCCAACCAAACAGTCGAATATTCAACTAAAACAGATTATTTTTCAATCAAAAATCAATTCAATTTTTAGTTTAAAAAGTTAATTTTCAACTAAAAAACAAATCTTAACAGCATAGCAAAACCATCAAAAAAACCCGATTAATTTCAATCAAATAGCTGCATTTCTATTTAACAAATGTTAAATTTCGATCAACAGAGATAAATTTTCAAACCAAAATGACGAATTTTCAAGTAAAAAATATCAATTTGCGATCGAATTCGGAACAGACAAAGTTCCAGTTGAAAGGGTTAATTTTCAATCGAAAAGATAAATCTTCAACTAAAAACAATAATTTTTAAAAAATCCGTTCAACATTCAACCAAGTAGTTTAATTCTCAACCAAGGAACACAACTTTTGATAAAAGAGATTAATTTTCAACTAAAATTATGATTCTTCAAAAAAAAATTCATTTTTCACAAATTATTTTAAGTTTAAACCAAGCAGTTGAATTTCAAACTTCAAAAGATAAATTTTGAACCCTAGCCACTGTTCTTAAAAAAGAAGAGATTTTAAGAAAATAGTAAAATTTTCAACTAAATTGAATGAATCTTTATCCAGAACGAATCAATGTTCAAACATTAAGTTAAATTTTCAAATAAAAAAGATAAATATCGAACCAAAAACAGAATAATTAAATTTTCAATCGAAAATATTAATTTTTAACAAAAAACGTGATAGTTTATATGTTTATTACAAATTTTATAGTAATTTTTAATAAAAGACACTTCCTACTAAAGAGGATGAAATTGCTACTAAAAAACTTGAATTTTCCATTAAGAAGGATTTTTCAATCAAGAGAATAACAAAAATTAAACTAATTCGTTGAATTCTCGACAACCCAGTCTAATATTCTACAAAAATAGTTCAAATTCTAGCTCAAAACGCCGAATTTCTAACAAAAAATTATGAATTCTCAACTAAAAATAGAATAGCAAATGATACACCAAAAAAGGTTCAACTAAATAAAAAATAGTTGGATAGGAAAAACATGAAAAAGAAGAAAAGAATGGAATCAGGAAAAGACTGAAGCCTATGATAAATACATACATTTTTTTATAATTTATATACTAGAGAATAATAATTCAAATAAGTATTGAATTCAATTTTCAATACTTTCACAATACTAGGTTAAAAAACCGAAAACTTTTCTCAGAAAGTAAAATTAATTTCTCACTCCTCTTTTTGATAGTAGCGATTTTATGTGTAGCAGTTTTTGCTCGTAAACAGCAATACGAAATTGTAAATTTAACTGTTAAATATAACGTACCTGTAAATTCTTCAGCTTGAATCTAAGGAAAAGGCTATCATTTTGGTTTCTTGAAAAAATAATTTTTTCTTGCTATTTTACTCGTTGAAATAACGTGAATTTTACCTTCTTTTTTGTTTTTTAATTACGAAACTTTTTTTTATCAAAGAAAAATAATAGCATCTTTTGTACAAACTAAAGTAACTATAGAATCGACATATTTAACTTTTTCCAAAAAAGTTTTCATTTACCCCATTAAAATGATACGTTTTTTATATATTTACGAAAAATTAACCAATTGATTTTATTTTTTTAAAGCAAACAATAAATTTTTGAATATTTTTAACCAATTGGGAAATTTTTCCTTTTTTCGAATGCCAGCACAGAAATTTGATTCCTTCAGCTGATTTAGAATTTGAAAAAAGCGTGTTTCGCACCACCTTAGTTATTATTAAACTCTTTATGATTTCTAGAATATTGTTTTTAAATTTGTTACCATTGAGAGATAAATGGCTTCATGTTCAAAAAGTGGTGTGTGCACTACTGTCATCTGGTTGCGGTTGCAGCAACTTTGAGTAGAAATGGTAAGTAAATGGTAAAGA
>NC_046661.1:105557492-105562458 GCF_010883055.1 Belonocnema kinseyi | reverse complement strand
AATTTTGCTGCTAAACCGGCAAGAAGACTTCAGGAAAATTCCAAATTATTCCGATTTTATTTTAAAAGGGTAATTTTAAGTTTTGAAGATTTTAAAATATGTCGAAAAAAATCCGAAAGATTTAAAACAATTTTTTCGAAATAATTTTTTTTTCTATTTGTAAAAGTTTCAGTAGTTTTGAAAAGAATCGAAAATAATTTAAATCTTGAGAAGCCTTTTAAGAATCTTTTAAGGTTTTAGGAAAACAATAAAATTGTCCCAAGATTCCTGTTAACATTTTTAATGATTTCGTTATTTTAAAGAAGGGATTTTAAACAAAAATTGAATCAAAATTACAAACAAAATTCTATCATGCTTAATAAATATTTTCAACTATTCAAACAATTCCAAATTATTTTTAAACTTGTGAAAAATTTCACTTTTTCAATGTAGATTGTTGAAGATTTTGAAACAGGAAGCTGGATTAAAATTACGGAAGGTTTCAAGAGAATAAAAATGTTTTCTTTAGATTCCCAGAAAAATGTTAAATGATTTTTCTAAAAGATTTCAAAGTATTTTCAAAAAAATTTCGAAAAATAATCTGGGAGCCTTGAAGACAAATTTGTTTGTCTTTAAAATATTTTGAGAAAAATTCGAAAAATGTGAAGACATTTAGAACGTTCAAATATTTTGAAAACATTTTATAAAAATGTTTAATTTGTTAATCATCAAAATTTGGAGAAATATGTAGATTTTTTACAATTTTGTAAAAAAGAAGGTTTTTATGAATTTGGAAAGATTTTAAAAAAATCAAACAATATTCTACAGATTATTAGGAAAATTTTAAATTATTTTCTGGAAGATTCCAGTTCATTTTTTTTTATTTTGCAGAATTTAAAAAAATGGTAGTTTAACAAAATTTCAAATTAAAAAAATTAAACTAAAATTACACATAGTCAACGAAATTTAATTAATGTTAATGAATTCATTTCAAAAACTTTTTTTCGTCATAATTATTTTCATGAAATTCAGCCTAAGATTTAAGAGGTAAAGGAAATTTTAAGTATACTTGCTTCTAAAATAAACATGAACAAAAGTTATTTCAATGTAAAAAATAAACGTTGTTAAAAATTATTTATAAAATCGAGGAAAATATTTTATTGATAATTATAACTGGGGTTTTGAAAAAGAACATGAGGTGAACTTTTAAAATAAATATTTTACAATTTTCATTGTTTATTTAACAGCAGTTTTTACAGTTTAATGTTTTTCTCTCTCCCTTTAGGCGAAAGTTGCAACTATTATTCAATCCTAATGCTGTAGGGCTTATTTTATTCCTGAAAAGATTCTCCGCAAATCTCATCGATACACTTTTAAATAAAAAAGTTTATTTAGGGATTGTATAATCGTTATTTTTGTAAGCAATAGGTTTTTCTAGATAATTTTTTATAATTTTTTATAATTATTGCAACTTATACCTACAGAAGAAAAAGGAAAACCTACCTACATACAGAAGAAAAAGGAAAACATTAAACTCTAAATTGTTATTGTCAAATAAAGAAAACTCGAAATATTTGTATCAAAAGTTCACGTCGAGTTCTTTACCAAAAATAGTTATAATTAACATTAGCATATTTTCCTCCATTTTCTAAATCATTTTAACAAGTTTCATTTTTTAAACTTGAAATAACATATGATATTAATAAATAAGGAAGCAAATTGTGTTCATTAAAACACATAATTTGTTTACTAAATATTTGAAAATCGAAAATAAATTTAAATCAATACCCGTCTTGCATTTGTTTAATGCAAAAAAGTACTATATAGGCGATTTTAATTCGGTTTCCAAATTTCCCGCGCTCGAGATCATGCGCTGATTAGTCGAAGGCTTCGAGACTCAGAATAAGTGCGCCAAAAATACGTGTAACCAAATTCTGAAAAAAGTTTATGTTCCCCAGGATTCACGGCGCATTTCAAATAAATAATTAGTTACGAATTAAAAACAATGTAACACAATATTAGAATGTGTTCACAAAAATGTTCGGGATGTGGTTTCTTTGGGAAACTTTTCTTAAATCTTTGTTTGCGAAATCTTTTTTATTAGCTGATATTATTGAATTATTTGACATCTATAATTAGTAAAAAAATCTTCTAAAATGTTTTGAAACCTTTTCAAATCTTTTAAAATCTTTGAAATCTGGTGTACTGTAACCTTCTAAAAATATTTGAAACCCTTTACATGTTTCAAAAGTTTAAAAATCTTTGTGAAATTGTTATGAAATATTTAAAATCTGATATACACGCATTTATAAAATGTTTAAAATCCTTTTAAATATCCTAAATGTAGAAAACCACCATTAAAAGGAAAAAAACGTGATTTAGTGGAAAGCTTAGTTGAGGTTTCGTATGACAGGTATAAATATTTTCTTTTATACAAAAGTTGCAGTTCAGAACTTTCTTTAAGTAAATATTTAATATTCATACAAATATAAAATAACACAATATTATATTTTCTACTTCTCCTTTTCAAGTTTAGACAATAAAAAGCCATTCGTTACTGATTTCCTGGTATAAGGAATGTACTAACAAATTTTCCTTTTATCATATAAACTGGTTATGAATACATAAATATAATAGATTTGCGTTCTCAAGTGAAAGTATTAAATAGATTTTCTTTTTATCAAAAAAATTTAGGAGGTTCGAAACCCCGATAACAATGCTTCATTTAATATGTAAGCATATGTTAGCAAAGACAGAAAATATTAATAGCTGCCAAACACGCCCTCAACTAACCTTTCTACTGAATCACTTTTTTTTCCTTTTAAAGATAGTTTCCTATATTTTATCCATCGTTTAAATGTAAATAATGGGCTTGCTCGCCACACTTTTCGTACTTTTTTTGCAGTTTTTTTCTGAATATACTTAAAAATTTGTTGTCTTTACACCCAGATTTATTTACACATTTATTTTTCGTTGTTATTTTTATATACAATATTTTTCATACATTTCGACACAAAACTGTTCGAAAAATACGGAAATGACGTAAAACCCTGGCACGTGTGCACTGTCGACGTCTAGAATAAAAAGGTCTATTCTGAAGCTGAGTTAATATTGAAGATTTCAGCTAATAATTTCTATAATTTCTAAGTCAAATATGGCAAAAAATGTATACTTTAACATTCTATAGTAGCGGAGACGAAATTTTCAAGGTCGGTGAATACCCAGCTTATAAGAATGATTCGATGCTTCTTACCTCTCATCATTTGAATCTCAGATTCATCGTTGCAATTTTTATAATCATACGGATTACAATTTTCGTTGCAGTTAGTAAAAAACGTTTGATTCCCATATTTTATTCATTACATAAAACAACAGATTTTATCACCAATGAATTACGTACAACCTGCAGATATTCACATTATTTAATTAATTAAGATCGAAGTACAAAACCATTTTGACACTTGTCAAACGTCAAATATCACTTACGTACCGTTAGATTAGTGAAAATCAACTCCAATTTTTAAGAAAGTACCTAATGCACGTCCCGAACATATTTATAAACAATTTTAATGTTGTCTTACATTGTTTTTAATTCGTAACTAATTATTTATTTGAAATGCGCGGTGAATCCTTGGCAACATAACCTTTTTTTAAAATTTGGTTATACGTATATTTTGCGCACGTCTTCTGAGTCTCGAATCCTTTGATCAATCGGCGCAAGATCTCGAGCGCGGGAGATTTGGAAACCGTATTAAAATCGCCTATATAGTAATTTTTTGCATTACCCAAATGCAAGATGGGTTGCGCTGTATGCTAGAGTTTATATAATTTTATTCCCTATGACAACATAGTAAACGTCTTTACTGTATATGATATAATATAATAAATAATGTTATAAAATTTAGAGTATTTTCTTTTCATTTATTTAAATGTTACACGAATAATGATATGTTTAATTTGATTGCGCATGAATAATGATTTGTAGTGGTAAGTAGAAATGCATTGGGATTTACGTCTAAATGTAGTGAATTTTACGATCTTCGCTAATTATTTTGTATTGAGAAGGCAATAAAAAATCTGAAAAATGATTATCTTTTACCCAGAAAAATTATAAAATTATTTTCATTTGAAAAACATTTTTTTGAACACTTTCGCCGTGCAATATTTGAATTCTAGGCCAACAGCATAGCTGGTGCCGCCAAACGGCTACTGTGAACTCTCATGACAAATATTTTCCACAGCCCTCCAGAAAAGTGGCATGGGGCTGTTCTCATAGACATAGGAAACACGGGACTAGGCATGCCATCCTGACTTTGGCGAGCAAGGTTGAATCCACGGGAGGGGGGAGAATTCCATGAGTGGGGAGAGCCGCTATCTTACGATGTGCCATTTGATTATGCGCAGGAGCCTTTTTGCCGACCAACTGTGCATGAAAATGTTTGTGGCGGGACATCAAAAGATGGCGGACCTCCCCCCTCATTGCATTACCCCTGCAATGGCATGCCTAGTCCATTGTTTCCTATGTCCATGGGCTGTTCTCATCGACATAGGAAACAAGGGACTAGGCATGTCATTGCGAGGGTGATGCAATGAGGGGGGAGGTCCGCCACCTTTTGATGTCCCGCGACAAACATGGCAGCGGCCACATTTTTATATTTTCCTGCACAGTTTGTCGTCCAAAACGCTCGTGCGCATAATCAAATGGCACATCGTAAGATAGCGGCTCTCCCCACTCATGGAATCCTACCCCCTCATGTGGATTCATCCCCGCTCAACAAGTTAGATGGCATACCTAGTCCCGTGTTTCCTATGTCCATGGCTGTTCTTTATTATTTACTTACCATTCCCACTATGACTTGCTGTAACGGCCACCAGATGACAGTACTGCACACACCACTTTTTGAACATGAAGCCATTTATCTCTCGATGGTAACAAATTTAAAAACTAGGGCTGTTCTTTACCATTTACTTACCATTTCTACTCAAA
>NC_046661.1:105554895-105557392 GCF_010883055.1 Belonocnema kinseyi | reverse complement strand
TATAGAAAATGCATCAAATTTTATCCATGATAAGCTTGTTTCTATTTATTATATTAAAATTATCCAAATCTGTCAAATAATTTATATCTTCATTAAATTATTCTTTAAAAGACATAATTTGAACATTTAAAATGAAAATATACATTTATTAATAATTCTTTTCTGTACATTCGATTAAAATAATTAGGATCAAGAATTCAAAACCTAAATGCACTGATAGACGAGAATTTGTAAATTATTTTGAAAATTTGGTTCCTGTGTTGCGATTTTTTATTTAGAATAAGATCCTTTAGTTCGTGTTTAATTTAAAAACAAATATAATGCAAATTCCCTTTTTGTCCTAAATCTTAAGCTATATTTCATGAAAACAGTTATGCCGAAAGGCAATTTTGTAAATAAATTCATTAAATTTAATTAAATTTATTTACAATTTATCATTTTAGTGCATTTTTTCAAACTTGAAAATGTATTAAGATATCATTTTTTATTATCTATTAACTAATGCCCAATAATTACAGTTAATATTAACAATAAAATAATCTTTTTTAAAAGAGAAAAACTTTAACAACAAAACGATATACCTATACAGTTTATATATGTAACACCGTAGCCACAGCATTGAACATTATTTGACAATATTTAGACCATTTGGTGGTTTGAAAAATTGAATTTTGTTACCTCTTCCTGCTCCCGATTACTTTTTTATCTCGATTTATAATCAAAACAAACGCACTTCGCGATTTTTGTTCAAAATTTCAACACTGCGGATATTTGATCTAAAAGCAGTTTTTTCAGTTTTCTTTCGCTTAGGAAATGGAAAATGTCGAAAACATCACTCAAAACATTCAAAGCTTATTTAACACTATCATTAAATTACTTTTAATGTGTTATTAAATTCAGCGTTATTATTTTGTCATGCATTTGCAACGATCATAGGCCAACTGCATAGCTGGCGCCGCCACACCACCATCGTCAACACATTGTCCTTATTACTAGGTCCTTATTCCTAGAGTTTCTATGTACGAAATTTCGCCATATAGCGGCGCTTCTCGCACGTGTCCCTACTTTAACATGAAATCGAATGGGGAAAATATTTTTTAAAAACATACAAATGTAAACATTTAGCAAGTTTAAAGATGATTTAATTCCAAAACTCATTATTTTTGTTAGTACAAATATTTCAGTGTTAGTTACATGTATAAAAGAATGGATAGAATGAAATAAATGGTGAAATAATTATTTCTCCATTTACGTAATTTTCAGAAATAAGTGAAATCGATTTAATGTTATAGACTAATAATGACCTTAAATTGTTTTAAATAAATCGAATTTTGTTTATAAATTAGTATTATTAAAAATTGGTCGAAGATAAGAAATAAATAAATATATATAACTTGAAAATTTTATATTTTTGCGTTTCTTAAATATTCAAGATTGTATTGCAACATTTTTTCCCCTCTAGAGTGCAAGACATCCCCCCCCCCCACAACCAAGTTTCCATTTCCTGAGAATGAACAAAAAATTGAACTCTCGTTCCAGGGTTTCATCGAAACGTACCGAACTTTTGTAGGGATTGAAGAGGAGTATATACGAAATAAAAAATTAGTAATAACTTTTAATTCCAGCCCACCCTCACTCGCGGCGCGAATAGACAAACGAAAAGAATCGCTTGCCGTTACTTATCTTTTAGACTTATGAATTAGCTCGTACTCTAATGGGAAATCCAGGGTAAATAAGTCCCGGTCAAATTCGGCTATATACTAGCGACGATCGTTCGGGTAAGTTCGAAACAGCCACTCAATACACAGTGTCCCTTACGTATATTTTGATGTTGTATTTTGAGGCTGCACTCGAGCTCATCGACAAAAGCATCGCCCGCAAGTGACTTTGTGTTATTTTTGCCTTGTATTTTTGATTTTTCAAATCAAATTTTTAAAAAAATAAATTTTTTATTGAAAAATATGAAAGAGTGAAAATTTTATTTATCTTCCTTTTTAATTGCTTCCTTTCTTTTTAACCAACAATCCTTCGAAACGAAAAGGAATTTAATAGCGCATTCATTTATTCTGCACGGGTATACTCCAAGATCACTCCGCTCGCTCCTTCTTACTTCTTCTTACTTCTTTCTTCTCCCTCCGACCTGCTTCGCTGCAGATCGGAGTGCACCAGTGCAGGATAACCGAATACGTTATAAGTGAAGAACAAATATAATCACCAGATGAGGAACAGCCACAACCAGAAAACGACAGGTATCTTCAATTTAAAATTCGCACATTGTAATTAAAACAATTAAAATTGAAAATTGTATCTCTTCGTTTATTTTTTTATCTTATTCAAATGAATTATTATAAATATATTAGTTATAATTTATAGATACCGATGCTATAACGTTTCTAGCAGGATCCTTCACTTCCCTTTTCCAGACAATATCCTCGGGAAGAAAATGTTTCTCGCCTACAAACTGGCCAGCTGTTACTAAAAAATCTTCGCTAGTGAT
>NC_046661.1:105536265-105554795 GCF_010883055.1 Belonocnema kinseyi | reverse complement strand
CACAGTAAGGACGTTTACTATGTAGTCATAGGGAATATAATCATATAAACTCTAGTTTGAAATGCAAGCCGCCTTGCATTTGTGTAATGGAAAAACTACTATATAGGGGATTTTTATTAAGTTTCCGAATCTCCCGCGCTCGAGATCTTGCGCTCATTGTTCAAAGGCTTCGAGACTCAGAAGACATGCGCAAAATATAGGTATAACCATGGACATAGGAAACAAGGGATTAGGCATGCCATTGCGGGGGTGATGCAATGAGGGGGGAGGTCCGCCACCTTTTGATGTCCCGCGACAAACATGGCAGCGCCCACATGTTTATATTTTCATGCACAGTTTGCCGGCGAAAATGCTCGTGCTCATAATCAAATGGCACATCGTAAGATGGCGGCTCTCCCCACTCATGGAATTCTCCCCCCTCCCGTGGATTCAACCACGCTTCGCCCAAGTTAGGATTGCATGCCTAGTCTCGTGTTTCCTATGTCCATGAGTATAACCTAATTCTGAAAAAAGTTCATGTTCCCCCGGATTCACCGCGCATTTCAAATAAATAATTAGTTAAAAATTTTAAAAAATTTTAACACAACATTAAAATTGTTCACAAATATATTCGGGACGTGCATTAAGTACTTTTTAAAAAAAAAAATAGAGTTGATTTTTACTAATGTAATGGTAAGTGAGTGATATTTGACATTTGACAAGTGTCAAAATCGTTTTGTACTTCGAACTTAATTAATTAAATAAAGTGAATATCTAGAGGTTGTACGTAATTAATTGGTGATACAATCTGTTGTTTTACATATTGAATTAAAAAGGGGAATCAAACGCTTTTGACTAACTGCAACGAAAATTGTACTCCGCTTCATGGCCATATAACGGAATTTTCAAGAGTTTCACCACTCGGTTTTTGAGTTTACACCATATTACAAAACATTACTAAAGATTTCAAAATGTTTCAAAGATTGAAACATATTTAAAAGGATTTTGTACATTTTATAAAGGCTTGTATATGAGATTTTAAATATCTCATAACAATTTCACAAAGATTTCAAATAATTCAATGATTTCAACGAATAAAAAAGATTTCCCAAACAAAGATTTAAGAAAAATTTCCCAATGAAACCACGTCCCGAGATTTTTGATAAACAAATTCTAATATTGTGTTACATTGTTTTTAATTCGTACCTCATTATTTATCTGGAATGCGTGGTGAATCCTGGGGAACATAACCTTCTTTGCATGGATGGCATCCGTTATTATAAACTTCCAAGTGGTAGCACCAAAAACGTTCTACAGATGGCGCCACTTCTGCCTCTACACATTTTAACATTAACTGTTATGGAATAATAATGTAAATAATAAATTTTATGAAGAAACCTGAGGAAACAGTGATAATGATGGAGAAAATATCTTAAAATACATATGGTTTTCCACACATTGTGAAAGTACTATAAAAATTAAATTATTAACAATTAATATTAATGTAATTACCTGTGCGAATAATTTACCTGGAAATATAGTTTCAAAATTATTCTAAATAAGTAAAAAATAATTGATGGTTAGTAATATCAAGTAATATGCTGTACTTAGACAAATAGATGTAATTGCTTTTAAAAAGGGGTTTTAAATTTGTAGTAATGAAAATTAATTTATTGGAAATAATTTTATTTCTGTTTAAAGATAACATCGATAAACTTACTTTATTATTTGCCACAATATGTATTTCATTTGTAATGAAACAAATATATAGTTCTGGATTGCAACCACTCAAAAATTATTATTACAGCTCGAAATATATTTGGACAGGCATTTTAGTTCGAGTTGGATTTTTGTACCAAACATTGTATTTTGCCAACAAAAAGATTGATGAAAAATTAATAATTATTTTTAAGTCAGGTTTTCTTGTCGATTTTTTGGACAAATTAACTTTTTGTGAAAATAATTCAAATTCAATTATTCTGAATCAATGTCTTGACATTTCTGTGAGGTTGGAATAGAATATCATTCCATTTGCTCGTAAGAAAAAATTCAATTTAAATAATTTTTGACTTTTGTTTTGTGATTAATTTCTTCTTTTTAATATAGACTGTGAATATATACTTCACACTGTAAATTTCATTCAAATTTTTAAATGTAAAAAGGTGAACAATGTATAGACCGATACGATAACATTGTCATCAGAATCCTTCACTTCACGTTTCAAAACTATATCCTCATGTAAAAAATGCACTTCATTTACCAGCATTCTCTGCTTTAAAATGCACTCCTTCCACGGAATCGCCTTTTCCCATTATAACAATCTTTTTGCTTCAGATGGAACCGTAAAATGATGACACTTTTCTTTGTTAAGGACATCGTACCGGGACTCACAACTCGGTACGATGCACCTGTGTCCAACCATTTTCAGTTCGTGAAAACTTCCGCTAAATGATAATAATCAACTTTGTTAAAGTGACATCATTCAACTTATTTTCAATATAAAATATTTTTATTCATAAATTTTACTATTCTCTTATTCTCTTATAAGGGACAGTGTTAAGAGCATGTGATACTTACAGTTTCCCCTGCTTTTTTTGCACAAAAATGAAAATTTTTAAAAATTGAATTTGGAGATGCTATAAAATTTCATAACGGACGTCATCAGATTCTTTTTTGAGGGATAATAATGAAAAAAATTTATTATGCTAAATACACATTTTATGCATACGCATTATTTTGAGGTTACGTCGTTTTTCATGTCTGCCTTTCCGATAATCTGGAAATTATTTATGAAATAAACTTTTTTGATTGCCTACAAACAAGGTTAGTTCCGGAAGATTAGTTACTATGTTTATTTGTAAGTCCAAAGTTGTCGGCCAAAAATATTGTGTAGTTTGAAAGTAACGTTCGGGTGAATTGTAACACACATAACCTCTAAATATACACGCACGTTGTTAGCAATATCAAAAATTTTTTGATAAAAAAAAACACAAAAAAAGTGTGTGGGGACGTCCGTTAGCATGTTCGCTATCATTTACCAGATTTTGAAAGCAAAATATTTCTTATCCTAGGAAAAAAACCGGGGGAATCTAAAACTGAAAAAATCGATACTATTTCCTAAGCTCTATGCAAATTAATCTTATTTTGCTAAATTAAAACTTTTTTTGAGTAACCTACAAGAAAGTGTGTGGGGACGTCCGTTAACATGTTCGCGATCATTTCTTAAATTTTTAAGAGAAAAAATTTATTATTCTAGAAAAAAATCCGGGGGAATCCAAAACTGGAAAAATGGGAAATTTTCTAAGTATCACATGCCCTTAAACTGTGTAGAGGCAGAAGTGGCGCTATCTGTTGGACTTTTTTGGTACCATTAGGAAATTTATATTTACGGGCATCTTTTCAAGGAGTCGGATAGGGCTGCGCAGCCCTATCCGACTCCCCGACCTTTTCTTCAGCAGCTGTTGTCGCTTACAAGTTCCACATGGCGGGTGAACTCATCCGTTAGCCACCTGATAGCGCGTCATTCGTCCTGCTCCAGAAAAACATTGAGTCTCATGAGTCAAAACTCTTAAAATAATAAAATAGCGGTTTTTAATGTATTATTCTGGTTTCTGCTGATAATAGTGAGATTAATTGCGCTTTTATGAATCTTTTGATACATAGAATATGGGTCGTTACAAGGGCAGGTATGTTTTGTGATTCATTTTTAAAAAACTCAAAATTTTCTTAATTAACTACTTTTGACCTAATTAAGATATTTATCGTTTTCTTTTTGATTTTGATAGCTTTTATTGTCTTATTTTTAAATCCACCAAAAAATATTGAAAGCTTCAGAATGAATAAAATGACGGAGGGTTTTCTAAAAATATTAAAATTTGCATGAAAAAAAAACCCAAAATTAAATATTTTTTGCCAATTTCATTTAAAATTTTTAGTGTCACAATAAAGATATCTTGTGACTATTATGCGGACTAAATAACTTTTGTCGTCCGACCAAGTTTTTATCATATAATTCAATTTTCTCACTTTGCTTGTAAACACCGACAGATACGAAACAATTTTGAGATACTACTTTGCAAATCTAAAAACTTTCTATTAAAATGACCCTTACTCTTTTGTGATACCTTATATTGTTTACGAGGAAAATTAAAAATAAAATTTGTAGGGAAAAAGTCATTCTTTCGGCTTCTTTTTGAAGCCGAAAGAATTGAAAGTTTGATGAAAAAATTTAATAATTTCTGGAAAATTCCACCTTTTCATTATCCCAATACTTAAACAAAGCTTCTGCTAATAGAAGAAAGACATCATATCAGGTTTGGGCTGATTAAACCATTTTTTAGGCTGGGAGAATTATTTTTTTAAATAAAAAATTCATTGCTGAATTATTCTCGCAAATGATGCAAAATATCGCAAAAGACCAAGGGCTTATTTTTATAGGAATTTTAGGCGTGAAAAGTTTGATCTAAAAATATTTTCATATCTTTCGTTTACAAGAAGAATTTGAAAATTTGATTATATGAAGAAAAAAAATGCTCCTGGCGAGAAAAGTTGTTTGGCCCTCATAGAACTCACAAGATATCTTTATTATGAGAGTAAAAATTTTAAACGAAATTGGCAAAAAATATATAATTGTGTTTACCACCGCTATTTTATTAATTTTGAAGCTTTTTTTATAGTTTTAATGGGTTCCAAAATAAGACAGGAAACACTGTTAAAATCAAAAAGAAAACGATAATTATCTCAATTAGATCTAAATTTATTGCAGATTAAAAAAGCTAGTAAATTGAAGAAGTAAGCCAATTTTCTTTTCGAATAAATCCAAAACCCCATAGTTGAAGCCAATCTAGCTTACCTTCAGTTCCCTGACTGATCCAATTAGATTGTACACTGAAAAAAAATTTGCATTAAATCAAGTAGGCTAGTTTACTTTGCTGATTTTACTTGAAAGAAGCAAGTATTTTCTTTTTACAAGGGACTGATTTTCTTGAATCAAGAAAATAATAGAATCAGGACAACTATTTGAATCAAGAATATATTTACTCTAAGCAAAAAACTATTGAATTAATTTGTTCCATTATACTTATTTGCGTCAAGTTTAATAAAATATTGAATTAAGAATATTATACTCTTATAAAAAGTAACTTAAACTCTAACAAAATGTTTCTTGATCCAAGTAAATTCATATACTTATTATGACTACTATTTTAATTGAAACAATGTTCATGTTCTTGAGACAAAAAAATGAATGTATTCAGCGAAGAAATAATTTCACTTAGAACAATGCTTGAATATTTTCATTTAAATAATTATTAATTGGAAACGAATGTGATAGAATCACATCAATTTTTTCAAAATAAAAACAATGATTTTGAAATTCAATAATATTTATAAAATACAAAACATTGGTGCACATAATCAATTTTATTTATGCAAATGTTGGCAGGAATTTGCAGAAATAGACTACTAACTTTGGACTGACATACCAATTAAATCACTCATTAAACTATACAGAAATTATAAGTTTATTGCGTTGTTAAGTTTTCGATGGCAAGAAATTAAAATTTTTAAATAGATTTGAAAAAAGTGTTTTTAATTTTGAAATAATTATTCAAGACTCAAAAGTCATTTCATTCCTAAAATTGTTCCTCAATGAAAAACAAATTGCTTTATTAAGCAGGAATTTTTAGAATAATTTTCAATTTTATATTCTTACTTGCTATCTGAAATAGTTAATATATTATTGTTTTATATTTTTAGGTTATTAAATTGCAATACAATGCTTCCCGTGTACTATAGCGCGCCTATAATGTTGCTATTTCAAATAATTAAGTATAAATTTAGGTTCTTAAAAATAAAATTAACAAAATTAGGTTTTTAAGGCAATGAATTCAATGATCATAGAAAATTTCATTTCAATATGTCATTAATTATAAAAAATTTAATGCGGATATTCTTAGTATATATATTTATAAAAACTTAATAAAATTAAGTTTTTCAGTCGAAGAATTCATTAATCATGGAAAATGTCTTGGACTACAAATGGTTAATATTTTGGGAATCACCCATATACTTACATAATTTTTTTTTTATGTAAATAATAAGAAATAAATATATTACAGCATAAAACAAAGTTATAAGCTTTAAAAATGCTTTAAAATACAATTATTACATTTTCTTGATAATTTAAAAAAATTGTATGCGTCTTTAAAGCAAAATATTTGAGGAAAAAGAATTCAATAACATTTTTAAAAATTTAATAAGAATGAATTTCATTTTAAATAGGAACAATTAAAAAATTGACACTTAAAAATTTTCTAAATAAAATTGAGAATACAAGGAGGAAGCATACAAATATTTTTCAGCCGGACCACCGTGAGATCGCTTTTAACCTGCAAGCTCTTGCATTAAACGTTTCTTTACAGAATTTTTTTTTCTTCTGTTTTCGAAGTATTTCATAGTTAAAAGAAAAATAAAGTATCGAGCATTTTTTAAAACAGGTAGAGGATAGTACCCAAATATGAGATACCAACTCTGTTTGGCGTGATTATCGGAATTCTATGTACTGAATTTAAAAGTAATATAGGTAATTTTAAAGGAAATTTAGTTTGTCATAAGAAGCAGAAATAAAAAATTTTATTAAAAAAGTTTTTTATACTGAAAATACAAAAAATGTAAAAAAGTGTTTTTTCCAAACTCGTCAAACTATTCTCATAACATGAGATACCCCAGGAAATAGCTAATAAAATGCAAAATAAAGTATTATTTTTAATGAAAAACTTCATTCTATGTTTCCGAAGTATAAATTTACTGCTATTTAGATAGATTTAGTTTTTGCAGTGGTCACAAACACTTTTGTAACCAATTTCCCCCGCGCAGCCACAGTGTTATAAAAACTTCAGGTATTTCATATTATGAGAACCACACCGTGCAACTATGCACATACTATGCCTGACCTGTACAAAGAAAAACTTCAAAACTATCGATATTTTCCTACTTAGTTATTCAAACCCCATCCCTGCAGACAAACTTTACTGCTAAATACATATTTAATGAATAATAAATAGGGTTTAAAGAATTCCCTTCCAAGAGCTCGACCACCATCGATTTCACAAAAAGCTCGCCTGTAATCTTTAGAAGCCCAATGACAAATGGACTCTACCACGAAATTACTCTTTCTTCAAGGGCTACAAGTTAGTGATAGAGCCAACAGAGTGGGTCTCTTAGTTTAGCTGATACCCCGCTTTCTCATATTACGAGAATATCTCATATTCGAGTACTCCCCTCTAATATTTAAACTAGCGATCAATTTTTTCTAAATATTTTAAATTATTTTTTAAGAATTGTTATTTTAAATTAAAAACCGAGTTAAAAAGTATTATAAAAGAATTAAATAAATCGAAAACTGTGCGTTTTATAAAGGTTTTTAAAAATCAGAAAATATTTATTTGTCACTGAGGTTGTTAAAGCGTTTTTGAAATGAAAAGTTCTTTATTTTTCATATGCATTAGATAGTTTTTAAGTGGATTAAATTTTTAAAGAAAAATGTATTGAGCCCTTTGTAAAATAAGTAAAGTTCAATTATTTTTTGCATATTTTAAATTGTTGTTTTAGGAAAGCAATTCCATATTAAAATCTTTGAAAAAAGGTTATGATAAACGAATTCAATAAATTTAAATCTGTGCGGTTTATGAAAATTTTCGTACAGCAGAACATAATTTTTTGTCATTGATGTATAAAATGCCTCCTTAAATAAGTGAAACTTACTTCGCTTTTTCAAATATTTTAAATTATTGTTTAAGAAATTTTATTTTGCATTAAAAATTGAGTAAGAGAGTATTAGATGCAATAAAAAAGTTAGATGAATTGAAAACTGCGCACTTTACGGATAATTTTTATTTATTGTACACTACTTTTAGATATTTTAAAACTTTTTAAAATATATTAAGAAGAAAAGTATCGAGCCTTTTTTGAAATAAGTAAAATTCAATTCTAAAATTTTTCTAAATAAAAAATGGTAAATTAAAGTTGAGTTCAACAACTTTTAGTTTGAAGTTGGTTGAGGCTCAATATGTGACTTGGTACGACCCTTCCTTGAAATTCTTACCTAAACTTTTGTCACCGAAATCCAAATGCTTCGATAGCTAAGTCGGTAGAGCGCGCGTTTAGGACACACTAGTTTAGGTAGTTTAGGCAGGAGGGGAGAGTTCAATCCTCGGCGAGTGCGATTTTTCAAAGCGTGTAGGCGCACGGTTACATGTGTAAGTAACATTGTGCGCGAATTACGTACTTTAATAATTTAAAAAATGAAGATTATATAACAATAATTTCGAAAACAATTTTTTTTTTTTTTTTTTAGAAATAGAGTTCAGTTGAGGCACTAGTCTATTGCTCCGATACTACATATTCTTATATTAAGAAAATATATTCTTCAAGTGTATCAGAAATGATTCCTTGGAAGTAAACTATGTTCTGAATTTGAATACATCTCTACATGAAGTAACACAATAAAGTTTTAGAATAATAAAATGCGATATTCTATCTAAGAATACATGTTCTCAGATTAAGAAAATGTACGCTTGTTCCAAGCATACGGTAGCAAGTACTTATTTATTTGGAATCCTACCTTAAAGGTGTTATTTATGTACTATATGCATTAATATATACATGTCACTAAAAATTTGCATGTATGATAGTACATATATTGAATGTTATTTAGGTGTGCATTTTAGAAAAATATACTGAATTATGCAATAAGCATGTGTTTAAATTATAGAATTATTTGAACACAACAATTTTGATTGGCTTGTTATATTCAACCAAAAAATTTATCGTTCTTAAAAATTGATTTAATAACATTCAAAATTGTTCAATTCCTAATTTATAATGCTGAAGAAAAATTAAGATACTATTAAATTTGCTAATTTCCTTATTCAACTTTCTAAAATATCTTTATATCATAATTTTATTCTATTACATTTTTTATTATAATATGTCGTTTTTTCTTAGGATTTATATTTTTTCACATACCTATTTACAAATGTTTAATATATATTGTTAATAAGAACCATATGTAAAGTTATAATTTTATTAATTTTATATTGAAATTCCATTAGAATAAATCCATATACACTGTAAAAAATATTACTGAAAATTACTTTCCTCTCTGTACCTTTTTCCTATGATTGTTGTCGGAAAATTACACGTTTCTTGTAAATTGACAGCGATTATTAAAGGAATTTGACCATTAATGAATGAAAATCACAATGAACGTGTAATTTTTCCACAACAATCATAGGATCAGCAGCGATGTAAAATTCCATAATCCTTGCAAATCCGCTGTTGAACGCTTGATGGCGTCTATTTCCCCCACTAATCATAACCTTGTTTGATGCGTATTTGTTTTGTAAAAGTAAACCAAACAAAAACTTAAATTTTTCTGACTAATAAAAACATGACTCCTTTTATTTATATATCTTATTATTCTTACGATTCGATTTTATTAAAACATACGTTAAGGGATTCAAAATAGCCGGTCTGGTCATTGCGCATGCGCAACTTTTTACAAGCGGCGTTTTACAGCGTCACTGTAATTTCACAAGGCGAATGTAAAATTCCATTCTTCGAAAACTGTGTTTTACCATCTGTGTGCGATTTTACACTATCGTGTTTTTTCTTCCTAATTTTTGTAAATTTCCCACAGTAATCACTGGTATTTTTATGTTCTATGAACATTGTGGTAAAATTGCATGAAACTTTTTACAGTGTATAATAAATATAAATTGTTAAGAGCGTTGAAATGTTGCTTGCAAAATATGAAATTTTGAAAATCCACTGATATATAACACTTTTAAAAATATCTTTTTCCAATAATCCTTTTACACTTTAATGTCTTTTATATTTTTTAAAAATCAATTACTCATCAAAGAATTGTTGGTATAAATTTTGTAAACTGAAACGATCTGGAAAGTTTTTATTTAATATTAATTATTGATATTTTCTATAAGACCAATGCTTTTCTAGAGCAGGACGACTGACGCGCTGCCCGGCGGATTAGTTCACCCGCGAAGTGGAACTTGTAAGCGACAACTACTTTTCTCAGTAATCGGATAGGGCTGATTGTACGTCTTTTGCGCTCATCATCTGAGGCTCGAAGCTTTTGGCCAATAAGCGCAAGATTTCGAGCGCGGGAAATTTAAAAACTGAATTAAAATCGCCTATTTACTACTTTTTTGAATTACACAGATGAACGACGGGTTTCATTGTATGCTAAAGTTATATCATTATATTCCCTATGTCTACATAGTAAACGTCCTTACTGTATATATATATAGCAACTAAATTTTGAAGCACTTTGATAAAATGCATTTTTTCGCCGTCATCAGGACTCGAATGGTAGCCGGATTGACATCTTGGATATTTATTGGACTTTACTATATTTTTATTTTTCTTGACCCACACAATTTTGATAGTTATTTTCACTTGAATCAACTGCTTTCAATTTTTGCTCTCGTGTAAACATTTTAGGCTTACATTTTATAAAATAGTTTATAAATATTATTGCTTTAAAAAAAAATTCACGTTTAGCGCCTTGTTAAAGTAGGGCCACGTGTGAGAAGCGCCGCCATGCGGCGATATTTCGCAAATAGAAACTCATAGCAATAAGGTCCGAAACTTTTCTAGCTAAAAACGGAGAGTCGGATAGGATTGATAAAGACTACAGAATTTCATCTTTTTATTTTACTAGATGGGCCTTGTGGAGTCGGCTTTTCCGCCGTTGAAGGTGTGCTCTAATTAATACTGTACATCGGGAACAAACGGAAATGTAATACAAGTTTCCAAAAGTTATTAAAAAACATATAAAGCACTTAATAAAGAACTTTTGATTACTAAGAATAACTGAAGCTAGTTACAGTTACGTTACTTGTAACTGTAAGTAGTTACAGTTACTAGATAAAGTAACTTCAAGTTACCTAAATAGTTACAAATAACGTAACTTTTCATTAACTTAGTTACTTGTAACAAGTTACTAGCCAACACTGCTATGAACACATATTTTGTACCAATGGACTTCTATGTATATAAGTTTCTCTTTTAACTGTTTCTCTATTCCGTGGAAGCGCTGCAATCGAAAGTTTAAAAATTGAATTCGGAATTCAATTTAATTTTCTTTTTTTACCTTTGTTCAAAACTTCAATTTTTGGGTACCTTTTCACGGAGACCTGCTTTAAATCAATCGTTGAATTAATTTTACACATTGATTTCGTATCTAGGATATCAACCAATCAAATTTGCCATAAACCAACAAAGTAGCTATAAATGAATCCTATGTAAAATATTACTTACACGATTATTTCCAAACAGGCCTCCATGAAAAGGAATCCTTAGACTTAGAAAGGTACATTTTCGAAGTATATAACCTTGACTATTTTGACAATTCTTTCCCCATTGAATTTTCGAATTTTCGATCGCAGCGCTTCCGCGGAATAGAGAAACAGTTAAAAGAAAAATTTCATAGAAATCCATGGATACAAAATATGTGTTGATACGTCATTTCAGCCGAGGCTTCAACTTATGAATGAACTACGCGTTTAATAGTCAAATTTTGTATTGCATTCCATGTTGCTTATATGTTGTCTTTTAATATCTAGTTTGAGCATGAAATCCTGAAATGGAATCAATACACAATTTTAAGTATTCATTTTAGAATTTGGGTAATAATAATGTAAAGTCGATAGTAAAATTTGTACTAAACTTTAAAAATTCTTAGAAAGTAAAATAGCAATAAAAACTTGAATACATAATATAAAAACTGTATTTTTTAAATTTTGATTATAAAAATTGTATCTAAGTTATCGAATTCAGTTTCCGTAAACTCTAAATAACTTGTGAAATTTGTGCAAAATTTAAGGAAAACTCTAAATGCGATAAAAGAATAAAAAACTGAAAAACGTAAAAAGAAAAAGGCGTTTTTGAATTTTAAATCATAAGACTCGTACTTAAGTCGCAAAATTTGGTTTTGAAAAATACGGAGTCAATTGTGGAATTTGAACTAAACTTGGAAAAAACTCTGAAAGATTAAAACAGAAGTATGAACTTAAATACAGAAAATGGTCATTGTTTTTCTTTCATAAAGATTGTACTCGAGTCATTGAATACAGTTTTTAGAATTTTGAAATCAGTCGTGAAATTTCAGCATAACGTTTAAAAATCTTACAAGGCATTTCGGTTGCACCGAACTTCGAATTTGTCCTAAGAAACTCTGACATGTTCATACAATGGATTAAGGTTCTGACTGATTGGTGAAAAACTACGGCTGTATCCCATTCCTATCGTCACCCCTCATACCCCCCACACTGTTGCGACCTGCCTGGAAGCCTAAAGAATATGTTTGCAAATTTTGGGTGCCAATTGTCAAAAACTGGATTTTCATACGATTTTCATAATTAAGAATTTCCTTTTTATAAATGACATAATAGTCTCATCACATTTGACTTATTTGTTTGTGATATCGTTATCAAAATTATTTATGTTAAATTGTTAAACGCACTACATAAATTTAGATCAATTAGGCAGGGTAGATGTAGGTCAGAAAAATCCTGAAAATCAGGAAAAAGTCAGGGAATTTTATTGGCCAGGGAATTAAATTGTTAAATTATTAAAGAGTCTTTCTCATTACTTTTTTTTTAACTTTCACCCGGCGAACCCGGTTTTTCATCATAGCCACGGACCAAGTCAACTGACTGATAAGATGAGGATGTTATAGGATAATTTAATACGATACTTGAATGCTTCTGCGATGATGTTGTAGGTCCACAATATTACGAACATGGTGTAGCTTGGAACTCATCTCTTACCGCTGCCATACTTTAACAGCGGCCGCGAGCATTGAAGGTGACAACAGTCACCTCTGGATGCTTTCTTAGAGCTACCATCTGCCTCTCCACAAGTTTTTACTCGCTTGATTCCTGATGGTTACGAAAGTTTCTTACAATGTGAAAGGTGTTACCGCCTTCTGAGCTGCTGCCAATACCCTACTGACTCCCAGAGCTGGGCAGCATTTCATAAAAATTGTATTTGAGGTATCTGAAATACAAACTACATTTAGACAAAATACATTTGAAATACCTCATGGGGAAAATACAATTAGCTGATGTTCAAATACAGCAACAAAATACATATGAGTATTTTGAAATATTATTTGAAATACATGTAAGAATTGTTTTTTGTGGTTGAGTTTTTTTTTTTGATTCTTTCTGGAAAATACTTTATAGTATCAGCATACAGAAATTATATTACAAATCCCTAGAGTGTATAATAAGTCTAACAATTTTATAGTGGAAGAATCGGAGTGCAAAAGAGTGACAAAGAGAGGAAAAAGTAGGGAGAAAGAGAGAGAAGAGAATGTTCATGATGATGAGAGGAGGGGCCGTGAGTGGAGGCTGGGATAGGGGGTTAGAAAAGGCAGAAATCAATTTGAGGAAGGGGTGTGGGTTGAATGCTACGATACTTTACATAGAGATGCGCAGTACCATTAAGTGGTACATTATAATGCGCAGTACACTTATCCAGTATATAAGGCTGCGATTTAAATATTTATAATGCGTAGAGATGCGCAGTAAGTTCTGGAGACCATAGGGATGCACGTTAGATGCGTGTGGTATACAAGGGTGCACAATAAAGGCCTTCTACATGTAGGAGCGCGCAGTAGATATACACTGTATGACAGGCTGCGCATTACATTCCTCCGTCGTGTAGAGGCGCGCATTAGTTACATATGCGCAGTACCCGTATAGGGTACATCAAACTGCGCATTAGAGTTCTGTAATGAACAGAGCTGCGCACCAGAACTTCGTCTTGTACATGGCTGCCAATTGGAGTCCGGTAATGTGCAGTGCTGTGCAGTAGACTCATGTAATATTCAGGGCTGTGGAGTTGAGGCCTATAATGTACATGGCTGCGCATTAAAACCTTGTAATATTAAGGTCTGCGCAGGAGAGGCATGTGATGCACATGGCTGCCAATTCGAGTCCAGTAATAATTAGGACTGCGCGGTAGAGACCTGTGATGCGCAGGTCTGCTCATTAAAACACTGTAATGTTCAGGGCCGCGCAGCAGAGTCATTTGATGCACAGTGATGTGTAGTATATATTTATGACTCGCAGATATGCGCAGTAAACATATACTGTGTTTATATATGCGCAGTAAATATTCACTGTTCGGAATACTGCGCATTGGAGATTTCCGATATGTAAGGGTGTGCAGTTGCATTACATGGATCGTGAATCTGCGCACTGCAGCCCTGTAGTACATAGAGCTGCTGTACATTAACTACATAGTAGAGTCCTGTGCGGTGCATGGATGCGCATTACAATCATGTAGTATACAGGCCTGTGTAGTAGAGTCCTGATGTGAACAGGGTTGCGCAGTAGATCCCTTTAATGTACAAGGCGACGCAGTAGAACCTTGGAATGTTTAGAACTACACAGCAAAACTTTGAAATGTGTGAAATACATGCATCTCAGCAATGTAGTTGAGGTATTTTGTGCCCAGCTCTGCGTGACTCCTAAATGTTCAAGATGTGCAGTGCATCTTGCCTGCATATTACCTATAGCCGAAATCACAATAGTATGAATAGACGCATTATTCACATTCCTACATATGATCTTTACTTCCTGCCTTAACTTGATATACTTGTGGATCTTGGTTCTATAGGTCGACTGCAAATTTCGGTTAAGTGGACAAGCAGTAACATCCCAATATAAGATGTAATCTTCGCTTCCTAAAACGGGCATTGGTATGTATTCATAGAAAGGCATAAATTCTTTTCAGAGTCCTACGTTTAAGGCAATTTGTTGATGTATAATACCCGCCATAAATAATGTGCTCGATGGTTACAGAACACCCCTTCTTAGCCAAATATTGGATGCCTCACTATCCTCACTATAACGGCTTAAGGGTGCTCGCCGTGGATAGCTTTCTACCTCCATTGCATTTCTAATTCCTCTATGGTTTCTGTCCTGGTATTCAAGACCCCATCTGAGCACAAATTCAAGGCCGTGTAGTCAATATCCGCTTAACAGATGGTGCTGTAAAACGCAACATTTCTTTTGCTGTTAAAATATTCTCGGAACGGTATAACTTGTGACTCACGCAGATTTTTGACATCTACAACGCCCCTTCCCCATATATGTCGTGATAGAACTACCCTTTCAATCGCTGAATGTTTGTAGTGCATTCGGTGGCTTGTCATTTCTTCTTTATCGAGCCTAAAAGAGTACGTGAGGAGAGGGATTGATTGCTCTGATTATTTTTGTCTAGTTGAGAAAACTTTTAATAATCAATCTGAGTCTCGTAGTTAAGGTAGTCATTAGACTTGTTTTAACTTCAGGTCATCCATGTACAGAAGATGGGTCACTTAATGACCATCCGCATTATCCTGTATTCTGAACCCATGAGACATGCTGTTTAGTGTTTTCCTCAGTGAGTACGACGCTAAACAGAACCATAGCGCACTGAAGGAGTCTCTTTGAAATATAACCGCCGGAATGCGCATTGATCAACTTATCCTTAGTTTTCCATGATCAAAATACCTGCTCATTGTACCCTGATGCCTCATTGCATGACTTAGGAAGTCAATAATGCGTGGACAGATTTTGTAAAGTTTTAGGACTTCAATCAAATAGTTAATGTATGCCATGTGTAAGTTCATCTGATGCTTACGAGCCTGAGTCATGGCAACAGCATCTACACTGTTAGAAATCTTTAGAAAATTCCGACACATTTAAGATACTAAAGTAACTGAAATTTACGAAATTAGATTGCTGAAAATGAAATTCCGTAACTTTTATAGTAAATATACTAAATTTTTATTTAGCTTCAGAAACGGTTTCTGAAAATTATGTATATTTTCATAAAATTCCTAAATGGTAACAGAAATATAAGTTATCGTGACGTAAAGAAATGCGCAGTTGCATGTGTACTCCTCTCTTCTCGAGCGCGTGCGGCTAGCAGACGAAGCATGAAGGTTCAGTATTGGTAGTAATCGGCGTTTATTGGTTAGGGAAACTGTCAAGTAAAATAAATTTGAAATTTTTTTAATTTCAATTTGAAATTAGTTTTTTTTCGTTTATAACAGATTCTAGGTTAAAAATGTTACAAGTTTACGAATTTGCTCTTTGTATAATAATATGGCCAGGGAAAATGAAAAATTAGTCAGTGGGAAATTAGAGAAAATTAAAAATAATGTTTTGCAAACCGCACAGTATAATATTTTTGTTAGTAATTTGTTTGACTTGTATTTATATTTTTTTGCAGTAGCCTTCTCCACAATATTACCTTTTTAGTTATAAATTTTATCACCTGTTTGAAAATTCATCAATTATGTTGAAAAGATATCCTTTGTGGTTGACAATTGAACGTTTGTGTTAAAAATTCAACTAGTTTCGTAGAAAATTAACTTTATTCTTTAATCTCATATTTCAATGCTAAAAAGTCCAACAAAATCTTTTTTTAGTCGAAAATTCGACTATTTTTGAAAATTTCTCTTTCTATTTAAAAAAGTCCTCTATTTTACTAGAAATTGCATCTGTCTTCGACAAAAATGCTACAGTTTGGTTTAAAATTCAAGAATTTAGTATTAAAGTATTTTTTCTTCGTTGTTGAAAATTCAACTGTTTTATTGAAAATTTATATTTTTGGGTAGAAAATGCAACTATTCTCATATACTATTTTTTTCTTATTTAAAACTTGTATTTTTAAGCCGAAAAGTGAAACTCATATCCTTTTTGGATAAAAATTTAACTATTTTCGTAATTATTTTTCTGTGATTTAAGATTCAATTTTTTTAGTAGACATGACACCTTTCTTGGATAAAAATGCAACTTTTTTTTATAAAAATTAAAGCATTTATTTCAAGAAGTTCCCCTTTTTTATTAAAATTTCAACTGTTTCGTTCAAATACTGTATTTTTGGGTTAAAAATTTAAGTATCTTTTGCGTGGAAGATTTATTTCTTGTTGTAATCTTATATTTTGATGTTAAAATGTCAAAATAAAGTATTTTTCGAATAAAAAATCAATTCTTTTTAATTTGTATTTTTTATTTGAAAATTCATTCGTTTTAGTAGAAATCTCATCCTTCTTGGATAACAATGCTACTTTTTACTTGAAAGTTCACCTTTTCTCTGTTTGAGGATACAACTTTTTTTGTTGACAATTTTGGTTGAACCACTTCTTTAAGCAATCATTTTTCAGGCAGTATTCGTATTTTAGTTGAAAATTAATTTCTTTGGTTCAAGGTTTAGCTTTTTTGCTACAAATTAATTTTTTTGCTGAAAATTCATATTTTTTGGTTGAAAATTCAATTTTTTGTAAAAAAATTACACAAGAATATTATTAATAATAAATAAAATAACATTTCGTATGAATTTTGTGAGTAAAGTTCTCTAAACATGTAATGTGACATTATTGTTTTGGTTTATTAATTTTAATATAAATTTGCAGTATATAGTTGTCTTAAAAATAAAAGTTTAAGTAAGACTATATATGAACTTAGTTTCTATGTAAATAACTATGTCATGTAATATACTCAATATATTAAATGTCAAAACAAATTTCTATCATAAAAGATAGGCTTTGATTATATATTTAATACAATGAGTGTACATATAGCATAGATACATAAGAAGTGGTTAGTCTCCACTTCATTTATATTTTTTTCTATTTATATTTCTAGGACAAATATAGACTTCATGATTTATATTGAAATAATAAACCAAACAATTTTTTTTAACCTCTAGGAATTTTCAGTTACAGCAACTGAAAATTCCTAAATTGCAACATAATTTTGTGATACATTTGACTGGAGTTTCATGCAGTTACCGTTGCTGATATTTCTGTTACAGTTTCGGAAAAGTTAGAAACGGTTTCTGCATAAAGCTTTAGTGACGCGTCCCTGAAAATTCCTGCAGAAATTTTTAACAGTGTATAGTAACTAGATCTTTATTGCCTTGCGAGTTTTTACAACATCCTTTTTGTTCTTCTGCAAGGATGTCATTCTCGTCGCAATGAGAATATACCTTATCTGCCGTGATAGCTGTTAGACATTTATAAATTGTTGTCAGGTACTTGTAACAGAAGTTGTCCACCATGTCCGGACCTGTAGCTTTCCAGTTGCTTGCCCTTTTCAAGACCACTGAAATATCTAAAGCTTTAATGTTTGTCAGCTGCATTCTGAAACTATTGCTTGCCCTTGCTTTCTCCAGTTTGAACGATGCAGTGTTCAAATTGCATCGGTTAATTCTTCCCCAAACACCCGATCAGTAGTTAGTCGTATCTTCTGATTGCGGGACTTAGGTGTCTTGTTGGTTATTTTTCTTTACACACGGAGAAAAATAGATAGTCAAATTTTAAGTGTCAAAATTTAAATGGTCAGTTTGACCTTCCAGAAAGTATCATGTACAGTCTGTCAAGTTAAAGCGTGGGTGGCTTTACTCGCAGTCGGTAAGGTGTATCGACATGATTTTGGTGTCAAAATATTAAGAAGAGCTCCCTC
>NC_046661.1:105529188-105536165 GCF_010883055.1 Belonocnema kinseyi | reverse complement strand
TGTGGGCCTTCGTCAAGCTGAAGCTTCGTGGAAGAAAGGTACACACATTGAAGCAGCTGTGTCTACAAATTCGTCGGATTTGGAGGTCTCTGCCGAGAGAGCCGATGATGGCCTGGCACCTGCCAGGCCATCATCGACTCCGGCGGTGATTGGACAAAATACTAACAGAAAAGCATTTTGCTCGACACCTTGACAAATGTAATTCCATGTAGAAACATGCGTTTAAATAAAATATTTTACCAAAAAAGTTACCCACGCTTTAACTTGACAGACACGGCAGCATTTGAACGATTAGAATCGTTCTTTAAAGGGCTCTTCCAAAATCGCTCTTCCAAAGGGCCAAGTCTTGATTATGGTGTCCCTAAATTTTGCGAAATACGTTGCGAAATTTAGGGACATCATCATCAAGACCTGGCCCTTTGGAAGAGCCGTTGATCTCTAGAATTCTTCTATTATATCAGAATTCTGAGTAAAAAAATAAATTAACAAACGATTCGAATCGTTCAAATGCTGCCGTCTGCTACCCGCTGGTTTCTATCTTTCGCAAAATTCATATTTGTCGGGACAATAATAATTTCCTCAAAAAATGTTTTGATTTTTCAAGATTTTATTGATCCGAGGATCTCGCAAAACCCTGGATATTCGACTAGTTTTCTTTCTTTCATTCACAAAATCCTTCGGAAAAAATATATATGGAATCAGTGCCGTACCTATTAAAAAAAATTAAAGTCGGATTGAACCAACACCCTTAAGTTAAATATTTTATTTTTAGTCACTTGTATCATTCGAGTTCGGTCAGAATTCACTATAAAAAATAATCAATTCGATACTGGCATGGTCAAATAATGCGCAAAGCTCACAACGGAGTAATTGACGCGACAAAGCGGATTTCGTTTATCCCTACTATAAGTTTGGATTTTGCGGAGCGTGTGAGATTCTCGAAATTATCTCTGTGATTTTCTGTGATTTCCAGTGATTCTCTGTGATTGGGAATGGTAAGTATCTATTTTACCTAATGTAGAAGTCTCGATATCTCTCGAGATTGAGAGTTTTGAGATTAGGGTTAGAATAATACAATTTTTAAAGTTATATTACTGTGATTATTTTATTAATCGCTTAGAATTATTTTAAAAATCAATTAATCTATAACATGATTTATTGTCCTTTAACGTTCTTTTGCTGGATATGGCACCAGTAGGAGATAATTACGTAGAGCTCATGAAGATTTTTGGCTGAAATATCTACTATTACATTACTCGTTGAAAAACCACATTTTTTGGTTATAAAATAACTTTTTCAAGTGAAAACTTTATGATTACAATGCAAGTGTTCAGTTAAAAATTAACTGTTTAGTAAAAAGGTCATATTTTCCAGTTGAAAATTCAACGGGTTTACAGAAATTTAATTTCTTGCCTTAAGGTTCCATAATTTGAAAAAATATCTTTCCATTCTAGCCTGAAAAATCTGTATTTGTTTCAAATTCGTCTTTCTGGTCGAGAAATTCATCATTCTCTTTGAAAATTCATCTACTTCGTTGAAAATTGCGCCATTTTGTTAAAAATTATCTTTTTGTTTGTTTGTTAATTTTTTTAACTAAACATTTAGCTCTAAAATTTTTAATTGAAAAATTATCCTTTTAGTTGGAAAATCAACTGTTTGTCTGAAAATTCCTTCATTTGGTTGAAAATAGTCTTTTTTATAGAAAATTAATCTTCTTGGTTGGAAATTCGTCTTCATGGTTTTAAAATTTTCAACAGATAATTCAAAAGACCTACAAAGGAAAATGTTTAAATTAAATATTTTCGAATTATGCGGTGTAAACCGAATAATTTTATGGTTGAGAAAGTTAACAAGGGAAATTAATATTTAAAAAAGGTGAAAATTAATTAATTTAAATTTATTAATTATTTAATTACTTTCTCCAAAATATGAAGAGAGAAACACAGAAGATCGCAAAACCCATTGCTGTTAAATATTTAATTCGTTCTCCACCGGTTTTACGGCCATCAGCCTTATTTCTTGACGTAAGTAAAATGAATAATTTTCAGTGGTATAGCCGTAAAAGAAAATATGGCCTGGCGGTACTTTCTATAAACTACGTTACCAGTTTGGGGGGTGGTTATGGAAAAGGCTGCTACTACTTTATTGAAAATTAATTTTTTCACTCAAAAGTTTATCTCTTTGGTTGAAAATAAATGTTTTCAACTGTCCATTAAACTATTCTATTTTTTGTTAAAAATTAATCTTTTCAAATAAAAAATTTAACTATTTGGTCAAAAATTTATCTTTTGAAATTGAAAGTTCAACTTTTAGGTTATGCATTCACGTATTTTGTTAAAAATTCATGCAATCTTTAACCAAATTTATCTTTCTTGTAGAAACTTGATCTTCTTAGTTAAAAATGTATCGTTCTTTCTTAAAAATGCTATTGTCTGGTTGAAATAGCAACGGTTACATGCTTCGTTGGAAATTCAATTCTTTGGATTAAATTTACTTTGATGGTAAAAATTCTACTGTTATGTAGAACATTCATCTTTTTGGCTTAAATAATAATTAATTTTTTTTAAAAAGATACTTGATTATTGAAAAGATACTTGATGAGAATATATTCGTTGAAGCCGAAGGAGCTTTAAGAAAAGAAAATTCACAATCACTAAATTACTATTGTTGATGCCTTGACCTTTAATTTAAAAAAGTCTGTGCACAAGCGTGGGGAATATGCAAAGACAGAGCGCGTAGCGCGAGGTAAATACATTATCGAGCGCGGAACGTTAGATAAATAGATTATCGAGCGCGAAGCGCCAGATTTAACAGTCGCGCACCCTAGTAGTTTGAAGATTCATGTATTTAACTCGTCTTTTTGATTCTACAATTAAGCTCCTTAGGTAAAAGGTTCATATTTCTCAGTGGAAATATCAGCTGTAACATTTGTTATGAGAATTCAACTATTTTGTTAGAAATTCAAGTATTTTGATGAAAATTTAATTATTTTATTGAAAGTTCAACTGTTCTTTTGAAAATTTAATTGTTTTGTATAGAATTAGTTTTCTTGTTGCTGAAAAATCAGCTATTAAATTTTTGGTTAAAAATTTACCTTTTTTTTTGTTGAAAATTGATCTCTCTTCTAAAAAATGCAATTATTCGGTTGTAAACGTATCTAATTTTGCTCAAAGGTTTCAACCATTCAACAATTTGTTTAAAAATTCAAAAATTTCATTGAAAATTAATTTACTTGTTCAAAGAGTCATCTTTTTTGTTCAAAATTCAACTGTTTTTTACAAATTAGTGTTTTTAGGTTAGCAATTCAACTACGTCGATTTAAAATTAATTATGTGTTGAACATTCATATATTTTGGCGTTAAACATTTAATTGGAATATTTTCTGCTCTAAAATTAAACTGCATTTTTCAATTATTTTGTTTTTTTCCTTCAAAAATTCGACTATTTTAGTAGAAATTTTATTTTCTTCTGGTAAATACGCAAATGTTTGGACAAAAATGAATCTTTCTTGGTTGAGAAATCAACTTCCTTGTTTAAAAATCTCTGGAGTTTCATTTCATTGGCTTAAAATATAACTATTTGTTTGAAAATTAATATTAATATTTTTTTTTTAATTTAATCTTTCAACTGAAATTGTAACTTTTTCATTATTGGTTAAAAATTTACCTTTTTATGCACAAATTTTTCTTTGGTTGAAAATCAATTCTGTTTTATTAAAAATAAACATCGTTGTGTAAAATTAATCTGTTTTCGTAGAAAATTAATTATCTTGCTTTAAAATTAATTTTTTTGGTTTTAAAATTCAACTCTTTTGGTAGGAATTTTATACTTTTTGGTTGAAATATTAACTGTTACTTTTTTGTTGTGAATTTAACTATTTTGTCTATAGTTAATTTTTTCAGTGTTGAAATAGCGAGTATAACTTTTTGTTTAATTATTTTTTTTGTTCAAAAACCAACTCTTTATTCAAAAGTTCACCTGTTTTATAAAACCTTTGTTTATTTGAACAAAAAATTTGTCCTTTTGAATTAAAAATGCACTTTTTTGTGGAAAATGAAACTTTCTTCTAAAAAATTCAATAATTTAATCGTACTCGCAACATTTTTTATTGTGTTTTACAGCCACTCAGCAATTTGGTTAAAAATTTTCCCATTTTGTTGTCAATTTTTTTCTGAAAATTTATCCTTTTTAATTAAAAATACATTTTTTCAGGGGAAAATAAATAAACTAAAAATTTTTCAAAAATTCTAGGTGAACAACTTTTAAGATTTATATATTCTGGTCTTTGAATATTAATCGTCAGAAAAAATAAGGTATTGGCTAGACTAAAAGTTATAGAATTTTGAAAATGAATCTTTTTAGCCACCCGAAATTTATTCATATTTATATTGTTACATTTTCATCTTAAATGAGAAACTATTTGTTACATAAAACATTTTACATGTCTGGATAAGTAAATTTTGCAGGTCTTATGGTCTTCGATTATTGATATGTTGTTGTAAATTTGGGTCTCTCTGGCCATGCTGATTTAGTGGAAAAATAATTTCTCCTTGTGGACGAACAGGTGCTTGTTGTAATGAATTTGGGTTCCCGTAAAAAAAATCAAAATGAGGGATTCTCCGTCCAACACTGGTAATTGGTAAAACTGTTTGTCCTTGTGGATCAACAAGATTTTGGGGTGGTTCATTCGCATGTCTGGGTCGAGAAGTAACTTCTTCATTTGGATTAGCAGGCCCTCGGGGTGGTCCATTGACAGATTCACTGCTCTCTGCACCTAAGTACGAGAAAACTTGTATTATTTCCCTTTCGGAGTAGGCGTGACTAACTCGGTGGGGAAGGGAGTAATGTGAGAAAGAAATACAGAATTTTTATATTGATCCAGGATTCTCGTGTTATTTATGTAAATAACACGTTCTTTTCGCGACACTGCTCCGACCCAGATTGCTGATCAATCTCTCTAGCAATCACCCCAAGCAAAGATCCTCACAAAGTCCTCATGTAAGGTTCCCCACTTGGGTCCATTCGTATCCAAGGTCTTTTGTTTCAGGCGTCATTCACTCTACAGGCACTATTTTTAATAACTATTTCCCGCCATAATTTTAGTTCCTGGCATACTTATCTAGCTTCTTTTACGTGCATGCATTTTTTATGCATTCTCTCGTGTTGCTGTGGCTTCTTATGTCTCTTCTAATTAGGATATCATTCACAGATTCTAACCATTCCTTCACAACATTATATTATTCTTGGCAGTTTATAAAATTGCTGAAATTTAAAATTCCTCGACAACTACGTCATTAATCACACAGGCACACAAAAAAAAATAAGTGTGCGGATCTGGTAACAAGACACACGTATTCCTACGGATTTTGGGGCGCTGAATTCAAATTCGGTATCAAATTGGCATGAAGTTGGCATAGCAACTATGAAAAAACTAGTTTTATTATATGGAATCGTTTGGTGGTCATTTGTTGGTTTTTGGTAGCCCACTTTTGACGTTTTGTGGTCAAAATTGAAAAAGTTATCGAATTTTCAAATTTGGGGTGCTAACTTCACGCTAGCACCTCACTTTTTAATATTTTTGATAATTTCTTGCGGGAATCGTTTGGTGGACGATTGGTGGTGTTTGGTAGTGCACTTTTTACGTTTGGTAGTCAAAATTGAAGAACATATGGAACTTTGAAAAAAATGATCAGCACCCCAAAATTTTAATATTTTGAATTTTGTTTGCATTAATCGCTTCAAAATCGTTTGGTGGTATTTGGTAGCCCACTTTTATTTTTCAACAATTAAAAATAACTAAATTATTGTAATTTTTATAATTTTCTAAAAAAATAACAATTGTCAGCACGCAGATGTTTCCGCGCATGTCGTCGTCCGGCGTACTCGTGTACTTGTCATTGACGCGAAAGTTTTAAAACTAAAGAATGCCAAAAATACGACAGATGTAAAAAAAACAGAAGACGCGATTTAACGACCAGAGCTGACTGTCGAGAGAATAGACCCAAATTTGAAAAAGCCACAGTCAGTGGACGGATTGAACTCTACTTCTCAGATCAGGGTGGAGGAGATTAACAATAATTTCTCCTTTCTGTATTCGAAATAAGGTCCAGAGGCAGAATTCGACTATTCAAACGCACATTTTCTTTTCGTAGAAAATCAACATCATCTTTTGCCTGTAAATTCTAATGAAAATGCTTGGAATTAGGATGGCAATTTAGTTTATGCGGAACTTCTTCCTGTTTTTTGTTAACACTTGGAGACTGAAAACTTTTATCCAAGAACATTGAGATTTAATTACATTTTTTCTTAGTTTCTCTTTATTTTTTGAAATTGAAAAATCTACTTTTTTATTCTAAATATGTAGTAGAAGTTAAGTCCGAACTGCGTTTAAACCAAAGATTAGATTTAGCCTAAATTTAAACGCGGTTAATTTACTTTCTAAGTTGCAGTATTCTTCAAAGGTAAGAAATTACGTGCAAAAAAACGTAAGAAGTTTATATAATAAGGAATTAATTTTGATACTTTATCAACGCTTTACGGAGTTTTAGATTTTAAGGGGGTTCGATCGATGTTCTAACGTCAACATTTAATCTCTTCGTTTTACTTCATAAATTCATAATCATATTTGAAAAATGAATATCGCTACAGAGCGACAAAATATCTAATTATAATATTTATAGAGTAAAATAAGGAAATCGAATTTTGAGGTTGAAACATAGACCCAAAACTTTTAAGGCAAGGTCGACTAAAAGGTCAAATTTCCATTGTCGCTTTTACTTTAACTTTTACTTTCCAAGATAACTTATTATAAACAGTTAAACATGAAATACTATGTTGACTAATTCATAAGTTCACAAAAAGCATATGTGACATAGAATTAATACGAGGGTGGATTGATAAGTTTCCGGCCTGACCAAGAAAAACAACGTTTTTAAGAATTTTTTTTTTTTATTTCTCAACATAATCTCCTCCAAGGC
>NC_046661.1:105518852-105529088 GCF_010883055.1 Belonocnema kinseyi | reverse complement strand
TAGCACCCCAAATTTGAAAATTCGATATATTTTTCAATTTTGACCACCAAACGTCAAAAGTGGACTACCAAACACCACCAATCGACCACCAAACGATTCCCGCAAGAAAATGTTAAAAATATTAAAAAGTGAGGTGCTAGCGTGAAGTTAGCACCCCAAATTTGAAAATTCGATATCTGTTTCAATTTTGACCACCAAACGTCAAAAGTGGGCTCCCAAACACCAACAAACGACCACCAAACGATTCTATATGATATCACTAGGTATTTCAATAGTTGCTGTGCCAACTTCACGTCGATCGGTATCAAAAATCACCCATCACCTCAACTTATTTAACATAACTTTACCCAACAGAACCTGACCTCACCTAACCTGAATTAAGAGAAATTTATTGAACTACACTTAAAGCTCTGGAAGTATATTTTCCCAGTAGAAAATGTGTGCTACATCGAATGGGTCAGCTCGAGCCTAACCTAAAAATAAATTTAACCTAGCCTAACCTCACCTCACGAAACACAATTAAACTGATTGTGTTATTCCGTTGTGTTTGCGGTACCGTTTGAATCAGCTTGGGCTTAACCAGCAAAGAGTTCAAACCTAACCTAACCTAAAAAAACCTGACGTAACCTAACCTAACTTAACTTCAAGTAACACAATTAAACTCATTGTGTTGTCACGTTGTGTTTGCGGTACCGTTTCATTCATCTTCGGCTTAACCTACATAGAGGTTTAACCTATCCTTACCTAACAAAACCTGACCTAACCTAGCATAGCCGAATAAAATTCGACCACACGTGTAGCTATGTAAGCGTACGGTTCTCAGTCTTAAATGTGTGCTGTATTTAATAGGTTCCCGTTGTAACACAATAAAATTCATTTCATTGTACTACAGGTGGTTAAAAATTTAGGCGCACATTACTCGTTTGAAGAAACTTAGAACTTAAGGGATATATTTATACTATCTTTCGTCTTTCCATTTGATCTTGCTTTTTATCGTAATTAAATTGATTTATAGACCTAATTCAGTCTATTTTCTGCCTGCTATAACGTGTCCTTTTTTCTTTGTATGTAGGTTAAGATCGAGTTAACCTATTAAATATAGCACACATTTAAGACTGAGAACCGTAAACTTACATAGCTACACGTGTGGTTGAATTTCATTCGGCTAGGTTAGGTTAGGTCAGGTTTTGTTAGGTTAGGATAGGTTAAACCTCTATGTAGGTTAAGCCGAAGCTGAATGAAACGGTACCGCAAACACAACGGGGCAACACAATGAGTTTAATTGTGTTACGTGAAGTTAAGTTAGGTCAGGTTAGGTTAGGTTAGGTCAGGTTTTTTTTAGGTTAGGATAGGTTTGACCTCTTTGCAGGTTAAGCCCAATCTGATTCAAACGGTACCGCAAACACAACGGGACAACACAATCAGTTTAATTGTGTTTCGTGAGGTTAGGCTAGGTTAGATTTATTTCCAGGTTAGGCTCGAGTTGACTTATTCAATGTAGCACACATTTGCTGCTGGGAAAATATGCTTCCAGAGCTTTAAGTGTAGTTCAATAAATTTCTGTTAATTCAGGTTAAGTGAGGTCAGGTTCTGTTGGGTAAAGTTATGTTAAATGAGTTGATATCAGGCAAGGGTTGATCCTTCACAGTTGTCGACATGTTTTTGAAGTGAAAATTTGCATCACTGGCATTATTTTGAAATTTATTTTCCTCAGTGCATGATTTTTCGTCATTTTTTGAGGTTATGGCTCAACCATGACGTGATGGGTGATTTTTGATACCAAATTTGAATTCAGCGCCCCAAAATCCATAGGAATACGTGTGTCTTGTTAACAGATCCGCACACTTATTTTTTTTTTGGTGTGGCCGTGTTATTAAGTAACATCTTAGCATCTCACTTATGAAATCCTAAAAATATCAATGGTTTATTTCACTCAAATCAATCAAATTCTATCTCAATCTTGACGGGTAGGAATACGAGAAAATGATAATCTATGTTAGGAAAACTATCATTCATCCCAGACTTCATACTCTCATCACCCCTTTTAAATAATTCCTCTTTCTTTTCTCGCGCCCTTTCCTTCTTTTTTGTTGCTGTTTTTTCCCACAAATGCGAACTTAATTAAAAGAGTTTATTTTTTTGGTTGCACAATTTACTATTATATTTTTTGTTCGGAATTCATCCCGTTTGCTTGATAAATCACCCCCTTGACGTTGGCCCGCCGAAGTTCACATTTTTTAAATTTTCTTCTTACATACGTTTGTACGTGCTTTGTACTGTTTGTACATCCAATATTTTCTTTTGTGCCCTCTTGATTAGGAAATTAGGGGCGAAATTGATTTCGGGGGGCTAACTTCACGCATCCCCCCCAAATTGAAATTTCTCATATTTTCTTTTTGCATACGTTTGTACGTCGTATTTACTGTTCGTACACTTTATATTTTCTTTTGTACCCTTTTGGTTGCCCGGCTAAGGAACAATCAAAATTTCGTGCCATCCCCCCGAAATTGAAATTTCTCAAATTTTCTTTTTGCATACGTTTGTGCAAACGTATGCAAAAAGAAAATTTTGGATATTTCAATTTCGGGTGGACGGCCTGCAATTTTGATTTTCCCCTAGCCGGGAAACCAAAAGGGTACAAAAGAAAATATAAAATGTACAAGCAGTAAATACGACGTACAAACGCATTCAAAAAGAAAATATGAGAAATTTCAATTTTGGTGGGATGGCCTGAAATTTTGATTTTCCCCCATCCAGACAATCAAGAGGGTATGAAGGGAAATATGAAATGTACAAACAGTACATACGACGTACAATCGTATGCAAAAATAAAATTTAAGAAATTTCAATTTCGGGGGGATGCGTGAAGTTAGCCCCCTGAAATCAATTTCGCCCCTAATTTCGTAACCAGGAGGGTACAAATGAAAATATTGGATTAAATAGTACAAATGACGTACAAACGTATGTAAAAACAAAATTTCAAAAATGTGAACTTCGGGGGCCCACCTTCACGGGGGTTAAGAAATCTACTATTTTTGTAAAAATTTAATTAAGTTGTAAATGCAACTGGTTTAAAAAAAATTATCCTTCTCGGACAAACATTGACCTACCGGGTTAAAAATTGGACTATTTTTTCTTTTTAAATCACTTTTTTTAAGAGTCATCTCTTTGCTTAAAAACTAAAATATTTTTTTGAAAATTTGTAGTATTTTTACTTGAAATTTAATCTGTTTGAATGAAAATTTAACTACGCTATTTTTGATTGAAAGTATATCATTTTTAGTTTGAAATTTTAAAATGTGAAAAAAATGACTTTGAAAAACCAAATAATGGGTTAAATGTTGAACACTTTTCCTAAGTATTTTTTGTTGTTGTAAAGATTCATCCATTTAATTGAAAATTCATATTCTTAGGCGAAAACTGAACACTTCTGTTAAAAATGATGTGTTCTTTTAGCGGTGAATTAATTTTTCCAACTGAAAACGTAACAATTCCATTTCAAGTTTAACAACACAGTTATATTTTCAACAAAATAATTAAATTTTCAACAAAACAGTAGAATGTTTAACCAAATAATAAAATTTTTAACCAAATTAGATTACATTTAACCAAAGAGTTGCAGTTTTAAACAGAAAAGACCAAATTTAAACAGTCGAATTTTCAACCCGAAAAATATTAGTTTTGAATAGGAAAATCAATTTGCAACCTAATATTTGAATTTTAACCTAGGAACTATCAATTTTCCGTGAAAAAAATTATTTTTTCCCAAATCGTATCACTCTACAAAAACATTAATTAATTTTAAATGAAACAATTGTTTTAAAAACAAAACAGTTGAACATTTAAGCAAAGGAAACAATTTTTAAACCAGATATTTATATTCTGAACCTGCAACGACAAATTGTTAACCAAATATTAGAATTGTTTAATTGAAAAAATTAACTTCACCGACAAGACCATTTTTATCGAAATAGTCAAATCTTTAAGGCATGAAGAGGATTTTTTGAGAAGATGGTAGAATTTTAAATCAAGAAGTTTTCTGTCAAAAAAGATCAATTTTTTATTCAAAAAAAGGAATTTTTAAAGATAGAAGTTGAATTTTTTTTCACAATAAAGATAACTTTTCTGGAGAAATATTTGATTGAAAAAATAAATGAAAAAAAATATTTGATGAATTTTTAACATAGATGAATTTTCAATGAAATGCATCAAACTGTCGCCTTTAGTCCAGTGTCTGGGGTTGCCTTCAAATAACCTTGGACGGATTTCGGCGGGGTTCGAAACGCAAACAGTGAGTTTCGTCTGTCTCGCTTTCAATGGAAATATATATCTATATATGGGACAGAATCAGTAGGGAACTTACATGGGGGCGCAGCCAGGAAATCCCGGCTGCGCCCCCCTTGGTTAGCGCCCCCTAAGCCATGTAAAGGCGCCCCAAAAAGATTATATTGTTTAAACAAATAAATATGTGTTAGAATGAAATAGAAAAAGTTAAAAGGATATCCAATAATATCCACGAGTTACACTTGTTCTCCTATAAGTTGTACCAATAATGTAAAAAGTATCCTCTAATTTCTTTTCACCCATAATATCCCAAAGAAATTCCCTAATGCATGTTTTGGATTCTATTAAAGAAAATATTTTTAAAATGAATAATAAATTATTTATATTGAAACAGTAAAAGTGAAAGGAATATTCCTGTCATCAACTACATTACGGCATTTTAAAGTCATTTGTTTCCGATGTAATCCAAAATATATTTATTGATTAAAAATTTATAGGAAACCTAAATTTATTTTTTATAGCGGCCCGCTAATACTTTGATTTTTTTACATATATTAACTTTCGATGGCACCTATACGTGTCTTGAGGGAGTTTCCAGATATACTCATTTATATTAAAAGTATGATTCCATTTTCGCTATATTAGTTGAACTTTTCTCTAAAACAAATTATTAGCTGACATTTCAAGAGTTCCAATCAAAGGATGTATTTCTTTATTTTAGAAATTGTAAAATATCACTATATTTTGCTATACTTTACTATAATAATTGTCATTTTATTATAATTTTAGCATTTTTAGTATTTTTGAACGTTATTCTTATGAATTACTTATTTAAATTAAGGCTTAAATCTTCGCGGCAAAAATACTTGAAAACTTGCAGTCTATGGTGTGACAAGTTTCATGTTACCAAAACTGTTTGCCAATGTTCATTGCGTTGACGCATTTATGTTTGCATATACAATAGCTTATGATATGATGATTTGTGTAGATGAAGAATTAAAATGGAAATAGAATGCGAGAGGCAGAGAGAGAGAGATGATATGTATTAAAATCGTGGAATGGATTTTATTTCATTCTTGAAAAATAATAAGAAACATGAAAAGAAATTAAAAATTGGTTAAACTCTTAGACGCAAAACAATCTGCCCGCTGCGTTGGCACATTGATATCGCTTTCAAGTTGCAGCACGTCTAGGGTGCGTGACTTTTTTATTCTTGCGCTTCGCGGTCGTTGATTTATTTGCTTCACGCTGCATGCTCTTTCTTTGTACTTCACTAAATTTGTGCACAAACTTTTTAAAATTAAAAGTTAAAGCATAAACAAAAATGTAATTTGGTGATTGCGAATCATCTTTTTCCCAAAACACAAAATTTTCTACATTACGTTCATCGCTATTATATCAAATGTATATTACATTTATTTCTGTACCTCGGCCCGGGATTGCTTATTCAATTATTGCAAAATAAAGTACACATTTCATTAATAATGAACAATTTAATATTTCTGTTCCTTATTTTGCTCTAAATTTTATTCTCAGCGACCCTGAAAAATGTATCAAAATGTATCGTTTCAATCAATGTATAATATTACAATTCACTATATGCATTGGTAATTTCAATGCTTTTTTTAAGATTAAAACGAAGCTTAAAATAAAAACAACGCGTTAAATACAAAATGATTAAGAATGAATTTGGAGCTCTTTTGTGGGTTAATAAATTTAGTCAATTTATTTTTTTCTTAGTTTTTGTCTTTTGCCCCAAAAATGCAATTTTGTTACTTTAATGTTCTTTTTTACGAATAAAACATAAACCACTCATCCTATTAAAACGTAATTAATCAATTTTTTTTATGCACCATTTTTTAGTTAATCTTTTTTTTTGTAATTTGAATAGTTACACCACGAAACAGGGTTTTTTATTTTTCATTATTTTTGTTGTTTAATCAATGCTTGAATTTTCAATTTTCAAACAAAATTCAAAAAGTTGTTATGATAGCCTTGGCAGAGGGTAAGGAGTTTTAACCACATCTAATACGTGCAGTTTATACTTCTCAGAAACTGTTTTTTTTTTCTTCGATGACATTTTTTCGGGGTTGCCCCCAATATCGGGTGCCCGGCCGTGCCCCTGGGTCCCAATCCGTCACTGGGTAGAATACGTTAAGTGTTCCCACCTAAAATTAATTTTTTTTTGATCGGGTTAACACTTGGCTGAATTATAGTCCAAGTGGACGCGTTTCTTCATATTCACATAAGTGTAACTTCTTTTAGGATAATCCCATTGAACTTCTATGATAGGGTTTTGGAAGGGTCTTTTGCTACATAACCTGCAAATTATATTTATCATCTCATTATATCTATTATAATTGCGGTGATATTTTGTGATTTAATTAACTTTATTAAGTTATGTCCATCAGAGTTCGATTACATGTGTGCTTTCAGGTAAAAATTATGTTATTAATTAAACAAAATGTCGAAGTGAGCAAAGCGAAAAGTAAGTTCTTTATAAATAGGCTCAATTACAAATGAGATCATTCAGAACCCCAACTAAGGTATCATTTAGAACTTCCTTATCGTTTTGGGTTCCTGTTCAGAAAGTGGGGTTCTTTTTTGTTGCAGCTTCTTTAGAACCAAAAATGGGTTCTAATGCAAACGCGAGTTTTTTCTGGGTTGAAATCATACAGGATAAAAAGTAAGCCGGAAATGTTTTAAATGTTTTACATTTTTACGTTAGGGGGTACCGCGTTCAACTTCTGCAGTGCTTGAGCACGAATACTGACAGGTCTAATGCGCCACAAAACATACATTTAACTTTTTGGGATGAATATATTGGAAGAAAAACATAAATTACGTTCTATATTTCATCCCAGACCTTTTATTTCATACATAATTTTCCGGATGCTGTTAAGATCTAAAGTCCGGGCACTCAGAGAATTATCTGGCTGGGAGATTAGATGAAGTTTGTCACAAATGATTAATGGTTGCTGTAAAGTTATTCTTTTTGAAACTCTTAGAAGCCTAAGCAATCCATTTAAATGAAAATATAAAGAGTCATAAAAATTTATTAACACTGTGTTCAATGAGATTATGGTTCTTAGTTTAGTTTAAGCCTGATCAAAATGTCACAAAAAAGCACATACAATTGAAGCTGCAATCTTTTGAAGAAAACACTCTACATTAAACACAGTGACTTAATAGAAATCCCTAAGAGTCTACATAGTAAATATTCTTGATTGCCGGTCAATTTAAAAGTATGCAGTCCATGCCCAAAAAGCATAGATGTATCTTCTCAAGAACCAGTTTTAAATTTGTCAATGACTCTGATCCTGCTTTTGATATTCCTACTACAAAATCAAAATTGTCATGTGAAGATAAGTTCGGCGCAGCTGCAGTATAATTTTTTGAGCAGTTAAAGAAAAATTTCAAACAGCCTGCAATTTTTCGGAAAAAGTTTTCATTCTGACTGTTGCACCAAGATCTTAGGCTCGCAGAATGTTAGCTAATGAATTTGGTGCGTCAGAACGCCAGTGTCGGAAACCTAAACAACTTGTTGCTGACCGGGTAGTTTAAAGTACCATTCCGTCATTGCAACCGTAGATGAAATACATCTTGCGCTTAAATGCTATTCCTTAGAAAATAACACTGATTTTTCCCGAAAATTAAAAAAGAAAGAAGGGTCATCAATAAAAGAGCGAAATAGTTTAATGTAAGTTTAGTGGCTCATTAGACCTGCCATTATTCGTGCTCAAGCGCTGCAGAAGTTTAACGAGGTACCCTCCTACGTAACAATTTTAATTTGACCAAGAAAATATTTCCGGCCCACTTTGTATCTTACATGATTTCAAAGAGTATAAAAAAGGTATTTTTTGAAATAGAAAAACAATTTTAAATATTGTTAAAAAAATCAATTTCAATAATGATTTTCAAACAAACAAATTTTTTTTAAATATATCGTTATAATAGGGTTAAAGTACATGAAAAAAGCTTTCCTAAACCCAATTATAGAAGTCCAATCGGGTCATACTAAAAGAAGTTTCACTAACGTGAATGTGAAGAAACGCCTGAACAAGTGGAAACTTGAGGCCCCTGTATATTTACAACCGGTTAACAAATGAACACATAGTTTGATGAATTAATGAAGGTCCACTATGAGTATAATTTAGCGAAGCTTCAACCCGATTCAAAAAATAATAATTTTAGGTGGGAACACTTGACGTTGTCTGCCCCATATATAATATCGCAACCGCTCTCGCCCTGTTCCCCTCAGCAACTGCTGGAGCCAGCAGTTCTACGACGGCTGATAACGGGATGACTAAAAGCGAGAGTTTGGACAAAGATATTATAAACGTAGATGCGGTGCGGGCTTAGTTGCCCGCCATAAATGTAGACGGCGCGTCCGGCGAAAAAAGTCACTTCCCCTCTACCCACCGCTCCCCGTAGAAAGCCCCCATCGATATAGTTTGCCAAGAGCCACTTGGAGCGCTGTAAGCAGCTCTCGATACACCGATGGTAAACTTAGCTTGGAAAAGAACCATTGAAATTAAAATTAAATTGCCAATTAATGCGTTTTTACATTTCATAACAAACGTAAAATATCCACGCTTTGTAAAACATGGTCATTTTAATAGATACAGAGAGAAAATTAAATGTATAATTTATATTTCTGTTTCATATATTTTGTAATATTTATAAGGTTATTTGATTATTTCCAAATATATCTTTGTTATTTCTCATCTTTTTATATTCTTTTATGTGTAACAATTCATTTACTTCACAATATTATATTTTTATTCAAACAGATAAAACTTTTAGTGCAATATCGATACATAGTTCTTTAATATGATTGAGTGTGTTTTTGTATATTTGTATAGTTTGCAATTTCTACAGATAGTTTAGTCTATTCGACTAATGAATTTACCGCATGTATTTTAAACTTCTTAATTATTACGTTCCGACAAAGGTTCCGATCACTGACAATGAGTTGACTGGCACAGTAATAATAAGTTAATAAATCTATAACTGCTGTTTGGGTCAAGCCTGTATTTGGTGTTAGGATTTCTCTACTTTAAATCAGAAAACTTTGAACCCTCAGAGCGGAGGCTAAAATATATATATATATTAAAATGAAAAAAAATAGGTGAATTTATTTTCCTCAGAGAACAATTTTGTGAACATGCCCGTTGAAATTTCTCAAATGTCACTTTTTTGGGCCCCAAATTAATTAAAATTTTTAACCCAATACTTTGAAATAAAAGTCTAAACAATGGAATAATTTGGAAATCAATATCTTGAAAATTCATGAATTTTAAATTATAACTTCAAGATGTAAATCTAAATTAAAAAATTTATAAATAAAAATTGCAAAAGTTGTATGTTTTAAAATTGAAAATTCATTAATTTTCATGATATGCGTGTCAAATTTCATGAAGTAGGAAGATTTATGATTGAGAACTCTTGAATTCTAATCTTCAAAATCATGACAATTTACATGAATTTTTATTTTGTTATTTAATTAATTTTAATTAAAAATTTGTTATGTTTAAAGTAATTAATTTAAATTTATTAATTAATTTTACTGTTATTTATTTTTTATTAATTTTATTTATACATCTTTCAAAATTCAACAGTTTCTGATTGTAAATATTCTAAATTAAAGAGTTTTAAATTGCAGATCGTTAAAATTCAAGAATTTTCCATTGCAAGTCTTGAAAATTGAACCTTTCAAAAAAATTTTCATGTTATACCTTTAAAATATAAATCTTGAAAATTAAATAATTTGAAATTCCAAATATTTAACATTTCAAATCACGGCAGTAATCAGAGTACAGATTTCTTTTACATTCTCATCAAAAAGGGTACATTTGTGTAAAATTTTACGTCTGGACACGAAAAACAGGTTTTTACGAGTGTTTCAGCCTGTCTGTATGCATGTTTGTTTGCGAGTATAATAACTTTTAA
>NC_046661.1:105517650-105518752 GCF_010883055.1 Belonocnema kinseyi | reverse complement strand
CGCAACTCAGTCATTTACAGCGTCTCCTACTATATTCACACGGACATAGCCCTGTCATAGTATTGGACCGCATCTCGTTTCAGATCTGGGATCACTGTGCTGAAGATGTTGGCATATCGGTTGGCTCATGCCATGCTATCTGTTTGGACGTTTTGGGCATGAGACGTGTGTCATCGAAATTTGTTCCAAAACTGCTTAATTTTGATCAAAAGATCCATCGCATGACCATCGCTTAGGAGATGTTGAATGAAGTCAATAATGATCCTGATTTTCCCAAAGGGGTTATAACTGGGGATGAATCGTGGTTATATGGTTATGACGTCGAAACTAAAGCCCAATCGTCTCAGTGGAAGCATCCTGAGTCTCCAAGACCGAAAAATAATGCACCTGCTCATTCATTGTTGCTTGTGAAAGATTTTCTGAACAAAAACAGCACCACAGTCATGATTCAGCCTCCATATTCACCGGACTTGGCCCCCAGTAACTTTTTGCTTTTCTCAAAACTGAAGAGACCTATGAAAGGACATCGATTTTCAACGATCGAGGACATAAAAACTGCATCGCTGAAAGAACTCAAGGCTATACCACAAAATGATTATCAGAAGTGCTTCGATGATTGGAAAAAGCGTTGGCACAAGTGTATTATATCTGAGGGGGATTGCTTTGAAGGAGACAATATAAATATTGAGGAATAAATGAATGTTTTTTGAGAGAACCATAAAGTCACCTTATTTTTTTAACACACCTCGTACTATCCTTTAGCTTAAAATGCGTCATTCCTGCTTCGAATTTCAACTATCTAATTCTAAACGATAATTCATTTAGGTTGTTGTTGAAAAATAACTACTCCAAACCAAAGATATTATAAACGTAGATGCGGTACGGGGCGTCAGAGTGGGGAATTATATATATATATATATATATAGGACATCACATTTTCTGTCCTATCGAGGTGCTGCCCTCACCGTACTACGAAATCGAATTCTGGTTTTCTCATTTCTCGTCAAATATGACGGTAAAGCAGTAGAAAGATGTTTTGAGGTTAGAAAGGTTGACATGTATCGCTACATATAAACACGGAACTACGGAATAAATAATAAAT
>NC_046661.1:105505457-105517550 GCF_010883055.1 Belonocnema kinseyi | reverse complement strand
GCAACTCAGTCATTTACAGCGTCTCCTACTATATTCACACGGACATAGCCCTGTCATAGTATTGGACCGCATCTCGTTTCAGATCTGGGATCACTGCTTCAGCAACGTCTCTGATGGTAATTCGGCGATTTTTCAACACCATTTCTTCCACTGCTTGAACGTTTTCATCTGTTGTTGACGTGCTGTGATATCCAGGGCGAGGTTCGTCTTCCACATCCTCTTGGCCTTCATGGAACAGCTTGTACCATTTATACACATTTTTCTTACTCACAGTAGACTTATTGTACGCAACTGTCAACATTTCAAGAGTTTTAGAGCACAGGATTCCATGTTTCACACAAAATTTAATGCAAACTCTGTGCTCCATTTTTTTCGAAAGAAGAAAATCGCCGAGCACACTAAACCCTTCAAACCTTTAACGCCTCTGCCAGAAAAACAACACGAGCTATATAGTCAAAACTGTGAAAATATGTTCGTGACGAGTGTACCAACACAATAAAACAAAAAGTTTAAAACTTGAATCTACGTAGCCCGCGAAAATTGAAAAGTCACCTTACTTTTTGAACACACCTTGTATGTTACGTTCATAGCAATGTATATTATTTTTCATGACCTACCTACCTTCCTACCTGCCTACCTACCTACCTGCCTGCCTGTCTGCCATCCTGCCTGTCTGCCTGCCTACCTTCATACCTGTCTGCCTACCTATCTACCTATTTGCCTACTAGGGTGGCCCAAAAAATGACATTTCAGAAATTTCAACGGGCATGTTGAGCAAATCGTTCTCTTAGTCAAATAAATTTACCCATCTTTTTTTATTTGCAAAAAAAATGTTTTTAGCCGTTGCTCTGAGGCTTCAATCTTTCCAGATTTAAAGTGGAGAAGTCCTGACACCAGATACAAATTCAACCAAGAGAGCAGTTATAGATTTATTAACTTGTTATTGCTCCGCTATTTTACTCATTGTCAGTGACAGTAGTTTGGGACCCAGAAAATACGGTGCAGAGAGAGAGGCTCGATCCAGGATCAACTATTTTTGCAGCCATTCACCTGCAGTCCCTTTAGTCGGTATTCAACCTAAATGTGACATTATGCATAAGCTTTTCATATTCTTTTATCCCTTAAATAAAAAGTTTATTCATTTTTTGTTCTATACGTCTGTTCTCAATAGTTTCAGAAATGTCGCCTAAAATATTGAGTTACAAAATAATATCCGAGGCTCACAATGAGCCTCCAAATATTGCCACTTTATGCAATATTTAATATGCCTAAAACTTTCGCATAACACTTCAGAGATATAAAAAATGCAATAAATGCAATATTCACTGATAAGTAATCAAGCATATAAAAGTTCAAATAAATTGACTTATAAGTTCCTGACCAAAATCGAAGAATTAAAAATGAAAGCCATTTCACATGCTAAATTCCATAAGACATAAAAATGGCTAGAGCAACGGCTAAAAATATTTTTGTTCACAAATAAAAAATCATGTGTACATTTATTTGCCTAAGAGAACGATTTCGTCAACATATTTGTGAAAATTTCACAAATTTCATTTTTGGGCTATCCTACTGCCTGCCTAACTGCCTACCTGCCTGCCTAACTAACTACCCACCAACCTGCCTACCTCCCTACCTCCCTGCCTGTGCCTGCCAAGATCAGCGTTGAACAATAGAAACAGGTCGCTTCTAGGTATGATGTGGTACCTTGACATCGCCTTAAGCTCCAAATTGTTCCTTTTTTGACTAAAAAATAATAACCTTCACCCAAAAAACAGTAGCATTTTTAACTAAATAGTTGAATTTTTAACCAGGAAAAAATTCCTTATCAAGAGAGAAAGATAATGTCAAACAAATTATTAAATTTTTCAAACAAAAACAGAATTTCTGCAGAACAGTTAAATCTTTAACAAAGAATGTAATTGTGAACTAAATCGTTGAACTTCAAACTACATACGATTATTTTCAACCAGACGCTTACATTTACAATCAAGAAGATTGATTTTCGATCAAAAAATATAAATTACCAAAAAATACATCAATTTTGAACCAAACTGTTGAACTCTTAACCTAAAAGTATAGCTCTAAACCAAAAAAGATACATTCTGAACAAAAGCTATAATAGACTGTCTTTTTAATGAAAAAGAGTTGTCCTTTAGCCAAGAGTAGTTGCATTTTCTTATTGTGTTCTATTAATTCATATTGAATTTAGTTGAAAAAAGGGAACTTCCTTTTAAACAGGGGTAAAAGATGAATTCTTTAAAAAAGGGGCAAAGCTTGGAATATTGGAACGAGTGTTAATTCTGTATTCAGATACTATTCTTCTGAAATAAAAACGTTAATGTTATTTTTTTCAAGCATTTAAAAAAATGGATATTCACACTCATATATTTCATGCGTGATTTTAATATCAGATAATCAATGTGCAGAAAACATCAAGAAGTAAACGTGGCAGGAGCATATTTTTAAGATGAAGAAAAAAGCTTGCAAAATACATAAAGTGCGTAAATAATAAAAATTGTATCTATTTAGTAGAAATAAGTTGAAAATAAATCACTTAGATACAGTTGACGTAACCTATTTACATATTTTGCAATAATGTCGCCTTATTGTTTCAGTATACTCGAAAGGTTAAGACAATCGCGTTCTCATATTAAAATTTTTTATTTGTAGGTTTCCTATCTCTTCATCCTTCTTTAAATAATATATAGAGCCCAAAATAATTTGATAAAGTTTTATGAAGCAGTTACTATTATTTGTAATATGATAAATGATTATTTATCAAACGATTTGGTATATTTATAACGTCGGAAATTTTTTGTAGGCGGAAATATTGAATTTTAGTAATCCTTTTTAAAAAACAGGTCTTTCACGAAAATCTCTAGAGCATTCTTTTCGCTTTTCCTTAATGCAAATATGGTAATTTGGAAAACTTGAAGGAAGGAATTTTACCAAATTCACACACATAATTAGAAATTTACGTCCAGTTGACAAAAGAATGAAACATTTTGTGTCTATAATAAACTGCTTTACTTTTCAATTCTGTGATATGAAAAATCTTAATTTAAAATACAAAAAGCGCTAAAAATTTTGAAGTATTTATTTAATATAATTTTCTTTAGAAAAAACTTGTTTACATTTTCGCACAGAATTTGATACGCATTCATCCACAGATTACTCTCCCTAGGGATCGCGAGAACTTGTGCTTAGTGGGAGGGTTAACGGGTCTCATCAGACTATAGATCTGGAATAGGCGAACCAGAGAGGCTGCATGGCGATGTTTAGCTACTCTGGGGAAATGACGGACTCTAATCAGTGGAATATAAACTAAGGAGCGGTCGTTTCAAGGCATAATAGCTCAAGAATTCCATAGTATCTATACCGCCTCCTATATGTGTGGCTCTGCGGTGGGTGTTTCTTATTTCCCTAGCTTCTCCTGGGATTATGATAGGAACACAAAAAGTCAAACAAAATAAAAACAATGAGGGGCCCTTTCCGGGACCCTTCTCTAACACAACGAAGAAATTGGAGGGTACCTTGCGGTGTCATCCACCGGGAGCGGTCATAAATAATAATTATGGCGATAATCCTGGCGGCACAATAGAAGAGCAGCTAATGAAAATCTCCGTGAGGAGGAGAAACCGTAGAATATCCTAGATAGCAAATTAAACTGGTCGAAGCACCTGGAGACCTAATGCAAGAAGTTTGTCATACCATTTTAGATATGTAAGCGAGGCTTTAAGTTGATGCGGGGTCTAGGACCCAACATTCTTGCATGACTTTACTGCGCTGCTCTTAAACCACGGCTCCTACATGCAGCCGTGATATGATCGCCATGAGCGAAACCTAAAACGATGCAGGACAGGTTGCGATGATTATGAACGCTAGCGCTGAAACCTTTAGCGGGATCAATGACGACTACGCCCACAGAGGTGAAAATCTGTTATGCGGGTGGCTCCAGGGATGAGGGAGGGTTCGAAGCAGGAATCTATGGGAGAGGGAGTTTGAGGGGAATAAGGTTCCTGTATGTGAGAAATGCGTCTGCGTTTCAGGCAAGGGTCCAGGCGGGCCTTCGCTATGTTGAAACATTATTAAAAGAAAATGCTGCTGACAGACAGTTTGGCAATGCAAAATGACATTGAATCAACTTGAAGAAGTAAACAAAGTGGCTCTCATATGGATTCCTGGTCACACAGTGTTCAAAGACAACGAAAAAACGGATCAGGTACCAAATGCTGCGTGGCAAGTGAAAACATAGGAACTTAACCGGTACTGGAACTAGCGCCTTGCTGCATCGGACTTGCTATCAAAAGGTGGATCCGTACAAAGCTACGGAAATACTGGGAGAAAATCCAGGGTTGCCGACAGGTGAATTCCATTCTTGGCTATACGTACAGAATGGACAGATCCAGAGAAATCCTCGTTTTCCAAATACAGAAGTGAGGGCAGTGGTTCAGAGTCTCCCCGGGCACAACAATCAAACTACTATATGGACGAAATAGGGAATAACCCCACGATAGAGTTTAGGAAATCTAGAAGGGATGATGAAACATCCCTGTTTGTATGATGCCATTGCCCGGCACTAGCCAGGCTCAGGCAGAAAACCCTTGGGGCCCACTTTATGGAACATCAGCACATTAAAACGCGATCGGTGATTGACATACTCGGCTTCGTCAAGAGATCTGGGTCAACTTCTGAGAGCAAATAGTAACGGGCCTGGTACAATAGAATTTATAGCTTGAGGGCCAGGGGAGGTCAATAGGGGATTCCCGTCCGTTTTAAAACTAATTAACTGATTAGCATCCACAGATTGCGTTAGACATAAGTCAATGAACCGAAAACAAAATAATGACATATTTAGTCGGAAAAATTTATTTGCAAGCGAGTAGAGGTAAATTAATGACGATATGGTTAATTTTTAACCTAAGTGACGGATCTCCGATAAAAAATGAATTCTCAACAAAAAATTTAATACGTGATACTTCCACTAGAAAAATTAAATTTCCAGCAAAAAACGGTTGATTTTAATTAAAAAAAAAAAAGAATTTTCAACAAATTATTTGAATACTTAAGCAAAATAGACTAATTTTTTTATTAAAAAGAAGAATTTTCAAACAAACAAGATTGAATGCCAACGAACAAAATAGTGTTTTGACAAAAAATAGTATAATTACAAATTTTAAAAAAATTTTAAAGTAATAGGTAAATTTTCGGCCAAAGGGATGAACCTTAAACCATAAAGGTAAATAAGTTATTAAAAATATTAATATTCTACCACAAAACTCAAACTTACAAGAGAGTTGAACTTTCAACTGAAGGAGAAAAATTTTCAATGAAACAGGGACTAGTTAAATTTTCAGCTTAAAAAAATTATTTCCAACAAAGCCAAGGTTGACGAAATTGTTCAATTATAGAAAAAAGGTTTTTCGACTAAAATGATGAATTACCAACCAAAAACATGAATGTTTAATCAAGTAATTTCACTTTCAACCAAGTCTTCAAATGTTTAACCTAAAAAGGTTTTCTCGTCTCTGCTCAGGAATAGCAAGAATCTTGAAAATGTAATTATATAATTAATATAATATGAGAAAAACCTAGGGCTAACTTAGAATTGTCAACATTATTTGAGAAATTTGTCATATTGCAGGATCAAGTTAAAAATACAGAAAAATGAGCGCTTTGTATTTATTGTAAAAGTACTATTTTGACTGTTATTCGACAACAAAGTTACTTGTACTCCCAGCAAATATAAAGTTAATTGTTGTTGTATGCATCCGCTCTTATTAAATAAAACGTTACAATAGAGGTGGATATACAAATAAAATAATAAATTACTACATTTGTGTAGCAAGTATCTACAGAAAACATGGTAAATAGAATCTTATGGAAAATTCGAATCACATTCAAATAGCCGAATTAAAATCTACCTTGATGAATAGTTCATCTGGTATATGGCGGTGAGCCATATTTTATATTAAGAAAAATAATCTGCTAATTTTAAAGAATTTGAATGAAATAGACAAAATTTTGTCATGCATATTGAATTAACTGGATATTCTATAAGATATTCACAGCTATCCCAAATGATAGGATTGTTCGACCTCCCATAGACTTATCAACTGTCTTTTAGAAAGCTTAAAGGTTCATCCACAAATCGTTAGGTGCATAGAGAGATTGATGCCGCTTTGGAAAATCAGATTTACTATATTATCTGGAAAAAATCGTTGTGACAACTAACAAGGTCACCTTTCAGAGAGGTGTCTTTCAGGGTGACACCATGAGACCACTCCTCTTTTGCCTTATATTATAGCCACTATCTCTAGCACTTCGCCATTCCGACGGGTACTTGTGCGGCAAACCTGCAGATCGAAACTACAAGGTGACTCATGTATTTTACATGGACGATCTTAAGATCGATGCTGAAAACAAAGAGCAACTACATCTGGCTCTAGGGATTGTCGAACGATATACTAAGGAAATTAGAATGGCATCCCGGAAGATCCTGAGCTTCTTGATAGAAGCGCTATACGCCACCTTTGCGCTAGAGAGATTTATACATACCTGAGCGTGCCACAGAGCCGCATTCAGGATATAAAGAATACTCTCCGAAGCAGATACGAACGTCTCATCCGGCAGATTTGGTCTTTCGAACTGTCGGCGAGGAACAAAGTATCTGAAAAGAACATGCTTGCCGTCCCGGTAGTACTCTATTTACTTTAGGTAGTCCCATGGGCGAAAAACGAGCTCAGATCCCTTGATATCGGGACACGAGAGGTTATGCACATGAACAAAAGCATGCATATTAAGTCTTCTGTTCCGCGACTGTACATCTCACGCCGTCAAGGTGGTTGCGGAATATTGAGTCTTGAATTTCTTCATAACAGGATTATTCGGGGTACAGCACATAGAGTCGTAAATGGAAGAGACTTTCTTCTTAAAATGGTCAGGAATCACGAAGAAGTAGGCAGAGGAGCGTTTCTGTACAAAGCAGCGGAGAATGCTGCTAAAACAATCGGACTTAACTTCAGTATTAGGGGCGAGAAAAATGCATCAAATCTTATCTATATCAACTGCTCACTCCTGAAAGCCCGGATTAAGAAAGCACAAGAGAAAAACTTTCGGGTATAGCTCTTTGATAAAAGGATGCAGGGTATCTTCCACAGAAATGTGGAGGATCAGTCACTGTTGTGTGAGCTAAAGTTTGCTTTCCTTAAATTGCCCGGATTGAAGTCTGGTACAGAATGTTTCATTTTGGCATGCCCAGTGTCATGTCCACCTTAACATGCCGTCGCCACATTTTGAGCCAAGACAATCCCGATGATAGCTGCAGGGCGTGCCATGCACACCCTGAGCGTTTAGCTCACATTAAGTCCGAGTGTTTCAGCAGCCTCTTCCGCTGCTTTGTACAGAAACGCTCCTTTGCCCACTTCTTCGTGCTTCCTGGCCATTTTAAGAAGAGGGTCTCTTCCATTTACGACTCTATGTGCTGTACACAAAATAATCTTGTTGTGAAGACATTCAAGATTCAATATTCCGCGAGCACCTTGACGGCATAAGATGTAGAGTCGCAGAATAGAAGACTTTAGAGGCATGCTTTTGTTCATGTGCATAACATTTCCTGTCCCGATATCAAGGGATCAGAGCACGTTATTCGTCCATGGTACCACTCCAAATAAATAGATTACTACCGGGACGTCAAGCATGTTCGTTGCAGATACTTTGTTATTGGCTGACAGTTCTGAAGACCAAATTTGCCAGATGAGACTCTCCAGCACGCATGTGTCGTATAACGCTACTATCGACAAGCTCAGTGTATTCAGGGATGCCATTGAGGTTTCCTCGCTCCAAATAAACCTTGGCGCATTTGACTAACCCAAATTCCATTCCAATTTCCTTGGTATATCGTTCGACAATCCCTACAGCTAGATGTAGTTGCTCTTTGTTTTTATCATCGATCTTAAGATCGTAAATGTAAAATACATGAGTGACCTTGTACTGTCGATCTGCAGGTTTGCCGCACAAGTACCCGTCGGAATGGCGCAGTGCTAGAGATAGTGGCAATAATGGAAGGCAAAAGAGGAGTGGGCTCATGGTGTCGCCCTGAAAGACACCTCTCTGAAACGTGACCTTGTTAGTTGTCACACGATTTTTGCCAGATGAGATAGTGAATCTGGTTTTCAAAAGCGGGATCAATCTCTCTATGCACCCAACTATTTGCGGATGAACCTTTATGCTTTCCAAAAGACAGATGATAAGTTTATGGGAGGTCGAATCGAAAACTTTCCGGTAATCAATCCAGGCCATCGATAGGTCACGCTGGTAATATGTTGCATCTTTGCAGACACAACTATCGATGAGCCACACAGGTTCTATTGCCCGAACAATCCTATCATTTAGGATAGCTGTGAATATCTCATATAGTTTTTCATTCAGCTTTCGGCATGATATTCACACGTCCGCTTGGGGGTTAGTTCCTTCGGGACCACCCCTGGACAATAGTCCGCGACTGTCTATTCATTTTTGTAACCATATTTAGCAGAAACCCTTGGTACAGGGGCCCTCTATCCGCAACTCGAGGACGCTTTCGGTGACTTTGTGATAGGCCCTTCGGTTTGATTCTAAAGGAATTTAAAACGAACCGTATATATATATATATAAAGCGCAGATTAAAAACCTCTAACTCTGGTCAGAAAAGTCTAATAAAATAAATAATTCCAAAGTCTTGGTAAATAACCGTGCATTTGAAATCTTCCTTTGCTGAGTTCTCTCCAAGAGAGCACAGTTGGATCGTATTTACTATCGCTGCCTATAAAAGAGACGCAACTTTCAAAGCGATCTCTACGAGTCAGATTTCTGAAATCTTTGACTTTATTTCTGAGTGCCTCCGAGCCTACGAAAAAACTTAGGGTAAAAGTCCCTCTTTTCTGCGCATTAAATAATAAAATTTTATTTTAAGGCTGAAGCCTCTATTGTTCACAGAATAATATCCCACGAATTTTACCTCCCCTTTTTGAGCAACTACAGGAATAAAGCCTGTAACACATCTGCCTGTGACACATCTACAAAGTGAAGGCTAGATTTAGAGATAATATTTTCTCAATGATCAATAAGACATAAATGTGTTCCAAATTTCTGTATCTTTTAAACGACTCGTCGACACTCGCTTCTTACTACGGCCCTCGAGTTGAGGCGACGTGAACAAAGGCATCCGACTGTTCTATCGAGCATCCCTCGACTCTCGTTGCATAACCGAACCTTTTAGATAGCATCCTTGGTGCTTAGGGATTAGAGCCTGAGGGACAGGTTATATAAGAATAAACTATTCACATAATTAACGCTAAAAAATCCTTTTTATATATTATAAAACGGCTATCTACTTTTAACCCTTAGCTGGCCTACTGGGATCGTTGGCGTCAGGGCCCTATTCTGTCCGAATCATTAATTCAAATATGATCATTAAAATATGAATTTTTTTCACTAACAAAATATTGATTCTTTTGCAAACCACAGAATGTATTCTATTAAATGATAGGTACTGATCGCCTGTGATTTGTTCCTACTAAAGAAACACCGTTGTTTACATAGAAACATTAATTAAGTGGGTGGGGTCAGAGACATCCCAGTGTGCCAGCTATGATTGTGGCCAGGCGTAGGCCAGCTAAGGGTTAAATAATAAGGAAATTAACGATTTCGGTCTATTGACCCACTAACCAAAAATAGACTGGGTTCTTATTTTAAAAGGGCCTTTACTTTGAGAAGAAAAGAGTCAATGAACTTGTATGTCACGATTGGCGAATTTTAATCTACTAACGAATAAATATACTTTTGATAAACCCATACCTTATTTCTCAGACCACTCGCTCTTATCGCCTGGCCTTTCTCGCTACACCTCGTCTTGTACGCAAGAACCTACTTTCTCGTTTTTTCTGGCATTGCCAAACTATGCCTCTGACGCTAATTACCTATTACTTATTTACTATTTACAATAATTACATTTGACTTATATCTGCTTCTTCTATTTACAATCTTTTCTTCGTGCATCAATGCCTCAATGACTATCCCACTTCTCTTCACCTCCTCACACTCTTCCAACTAGTACTCCACTCTTGCATTCCTCTTCCCGCAAAAATTCACACATTCTTATCTACATGGAATGCCGGAACCTATTATAATACAGGCACACAAAAAAGTGGTCTGTCCGGTAGACTACACTACCATATCTATATGTTTTTGGGGTCGCTGATTTGGAATCCGGGGTCCAAATAACCCAATCAGGTCATAGTTTCCCAAAAAATGCAAAAAGAGACGTAAAAACGACGAAAACAGCGTTTTTTCTTGTATATTTTGCATAAAATTAAAAGAGTTTCATGTCCGGCCGACTTTACAACCATATCTTTATATCTTTTGGGTCACTCAATCTGAATATGGGGTTCCAATAGTCCCATCTGGGTGGTCCATGAGCATGATTCCCCTTGCCTGAAATTGTAGGATCTAAGAAAAATAAAACACTTTTTTTGGAACAAGTTTTATTTACTTTCAGCATTACTCAGGAACAACGGCTTGGACGTAGTAAATTTTGTTCCCTTTGGGGTTCTGGATTAGCGTGAGTCCCCTTGCCTCTCACGTTATGGTGCTATATTAGCATGAGTCCCTTCGTCTTTCTAGATCGAGGTGCTGAATTAGCGTGAGTTCCCCTTGCCTCTCACGCTGGAGTGCTAGATTAGCGTGAGTCCCCTCGCCTCTCACGATTTTATTTGACAATATCGGACTCTTTTTTTTCAAAAGATCTACGGAGTGGGTGTCGCTTCCGTTTAGTTCCCTTTGAAACTTGATTTCGTTTTAATGACCAACAGTAGTCAGCCATCATATTAACATCCCAATGTCCCTGATGTCTACGCTCTATCTCTTTGATGTCTTGGTGAAAACGTTCGCCTTGTTCTTCACTAAAATCTCCCAGATTCTTTGAAAACTCGTCAATGTGAGAATCAAGAAAATGGAGCTTCAAGTTCATTAGACAACCCAATTCACCAAGATTTGAAACCATATCAGAAACAATTTTTTTGTAATCTGCACTTTTGTGATTGCCTAAAAAATTTTCAACAACCATCTTAAAACTGAGCCAGGCAGCCTTTTCAGTGTCTGTCATTTTTTTAATGAATTCCGGATCCCGGAACATTTTTCGTATTTGTGGTCCATTATATACACCCGCTTTCAACTTCGCTTCGGAAAGTTGTGGAAATTGATTGCTCAAGTATAGAAAGCAGTCACCGTCAATATCAAGAGCTTTGACAAATTGCTTCATAAGACCAAGCTTGATATGAAGGGGTGGAATTAAAATATCTTTTGGATTGACTAAAGGTTTTTCAATTATGTTCAATTTTCCTACGTCAAATGATGTTCTTTTTGGCCATTTCTTTTTTTTATAATGCTTGATGCGATTTCTACTGTCTTATAAACACAAGTAACAGGGTGTTTTTGTAAACCCTGATTGCTGTCCTAATAAAATCCCAAGAACTTTCAGATCTCCACACAACTTCCATTCATCGTTATCTTCCACTGGTTTTGTGACGTTAGATACATCAGCATATTTGACACTGCCTTTATTTTTTCTATTTATTCCATAAGATTAGTCATACAGAAGTAGCAGTCTTCCTCTCGCAAAGGTTGCCTCCATATCATTGGTTTTCTAATTTTGAGTGTTTTCTTATTGGCTTCATTACTTTTGTGACGAGTAAGTGACTGAAAACATGCACCACAAACGTTATGAGGAACCCAGTTTTCAGTTTGGTTTTCGACTTTTATACCAAAATAGTCTTCATACATTGATATAAGGTCATCACTAAATGATTTACGATTTACTGGCACATCAAATTTGCCACATATATAGCAAAATGCATCTGAATTTTTTTGGCATTGATGTGCTTCAAAATTAGTTGACTGGTTGGAATTAGTGAGATGTTTACGTGCCATAACTGTTTGGATCGTTGGATCACTGTTATACCAGGTGTATACATATGAAACCGGTATTGCCATTTAGCGGCCAGTAGGCACACTTGTAGGCACTGTCGGAACTTACCATTTGTGCTAATTGGC